>NC_138976.1:33123818-33251318 GCF_964341445.2 Mesoplodon mirus | reverse complement strand
CTACCCTGCCAAGAGAAAGAGAGAGCATAATGGGAGTGCTAAAGCTAAAAGACGAGATACCACTGGGAATGGTCGAATGAGGCACCTAAAAATTGTATGCCGCACGTTCAGGCATGGATTCTGTGAAGGAACCACACCTAAACCCAAGAGGGCAGCTGTTGCAGCATCCAGTTCATCTTAATGATTAGTCATGCAATAAATGCTCTGGTTTAAAAATCAAACAAACAAAAGAGTCGTTCTACTGCTTATTAGAAAGAAATAAAAATTAAAACTATAATTTTCAAATTGACAGTTTAAATTAATGGCTCTGGAATGTACTTAGGGATCAATTTGTAATAGATCTGCTGATCACTAGTTTCGTCAAGAAATAACTGTGGAAGCAAATAAAAATCTGTAAATATTTGCAAGATGATTGAGCAACAAACCCGCTTTTAGCTTTCTATGCCATCCATCAGGTACCACATGCCACCCATCAGGAGCCTCAGCACTTTCCTCTTGGTCACCTCCTTGGTTCCGGACCCCTTGGCCTCTCTCATCCTGGCACTATGCTCCACCCTCCCACTTCTCCCCTTTCTGCCTCTCGATGCTTACTCACATTTGAGAGTTGACATTTACACTTGATCTTGATACTCAGCTTAGTCTTCCCAGAGTCACAGCTTTGGCTCCCCTTAAACATGATGCAGGCTCTCTTGGCTGCCTCAGGCTGCCTTGGGTGACATGTATTCTGGGTCCACTTAACCCGTAAAGTTTACCCTATAAATTAACACTGGAGGGGTCCCATTCAGCATAGCAGCTCATGAGGAATAGTAGCCAAAATATAAATAAATCTCAAAACACATGACACCAAGCTCCTACTAAAGAGAGTTATGGAGTTAAAGTTATTAATTCAACAAAGATTAACTGTGTGCCTGTTATATGTCACACAATGAGCTGGGTCCTGAAGATTTAGAAGCTATGGCCTCTGCCCACAAGATGCTCACGGTGTAGTAGAAGAGACAGCATAGGGCATAACCATCTGTGAGACACACTGAAATGTGACAAAACAAGCCTTACAGAGATACAGTCCAAACAGTCTGCCGTAATTGTAGACAAACATTCACAGTCTGGTGCCTACTCTCCTAGCCTTATTTCTTCTCTCTTTCCCAGTGCTAACTGAGCTCTAGCCACACAAAATCCCTCCCTTTCCATGACCTTTCACAAGTCTATGCATTTGCCCAGGCTCCTTTCTCTGCTGCAATTGCTTTCTCTGCATCCTTCCGCACTGCCAAGTTCTCTCTATGTAACTCATAGGTGAATGTCTCTGACAGCTAGCAAGTCCTTAATAAATCTGAACAAATAAATTAAAGGCCCAACTCAATCGTCTACCTTTCCGTGAAGCCCTCCCTGATTTTCAGAATTAATCTGCCGCCTTCTCTGTAATCCCACAACCCTTTGTTCACATCTTCATCAAATCTTTTAATAAGCTGTACTAAAGTTATTGATTTCTGTGTCTCATGTCCCAACCAGCAGTTCCTTAAGAGTAAAGATAAAGTCTTAGATGTCTTCGTCTAGATCACTCACTTCCCTAACACCCTTACCCCTTCCCTGGAATTATCACTGCCTGATAATGTATTTTCTGCTCAATAACTGATTGATAAGGCAATAAATATAAAAACGAATGAATGAGTCATGGGTATAAAATATCAGGAAGGCACAAAGAAGAAAGGATTCATTCTTACTATGGACATCAGAAAAGGCTACATAGAAAAGATGGCATAAAAATGGAGCCTTGGGCCTCCCTGGTGGCGCAGTGGTTGAGAGTCCGCCTGCCGATGCAGGGGATACGGGTTCGTGCCCCGGTCTGGGAGGATCCCATATGCCGCGGAGCGGCTGGGCCCGTGAGCCATGGCCGCTGAGCCTGCGCATCCGGAGCCTGTGCTCCGCAACGGGAGAGGCCACAACAGTGAGAGGCCCGCGTACGGGAAAAAAAAAAAAAAAAAAAAAAAAAATGGAGCCTTGAGGAATTATTAGGAGTGTTCCTACAAAACAGGAGAGAGGAGGACACCCCTAGGGAGGAAAGGGTGTGGGCAAAGGTAGGGAGGAATGAAAGAATGTGACAAATTTGGGGAATGATGACTATATTGATCTGGCTGATGGCCTCCCTGAGGAGTATAGATTTTATCATGGGTCAATGGAGAGCCACTGCAGGGGAGTGACACAGTCACACGTGCATTCTAGGAAGATAAGTGTGGACTAATAATAGGCGAGAGATTGGAAGCCAGGTGACCCTTTGGAGGCTGTTGCACTTATCCTTGTCTAGAAGATGGATGGAGAAGACCTGGACTAAGACCGTGAATGTGGAGGTGGAGAGGAAGGATGGTTTATTAGATCTTTAGGAAATGACTCAACAGGAGCTCTAATTTTGCAGAAAAAAGAAAGAAGCCCAGACACAGAGAGAAAGGAACTGATGAGGATGTGAATTAGAAGAAGCAGAATCAGATCATCAAGTGATCTGAATGGCCAAGCAAAAGAGTGGAGGCTTCATCTCAACAACAGCAGCCTTCCCAAAGGAGATAGTACAAACTCAGAAGTCAAGGAAATGTTATTGTGAGCAGGGAACCCAACCAAGGAAAAATTCACTCCACATTTTACAGGAGTTACAAGACTGGTGAGGAAAGCTGGGTTCTTGGCTGAGGTCTGTATTGAGCTGATCACCAAGAGCAACACGTGCATGACTAACAACCCCATAATAGGCCCTTCCTTATGAGCTGAAATGGGAGCTGTGCTGACAGATGTGACGGGTGTTCTCAGCAATCCTTGGGGAGTGACAACTGCAGAGCTCACACACAAAAACAGGTGAGAATCACTCTTGAAACATCCTAGCTGTTGGTGTGTAAGCACGCTGGGTTCCTCAAGCACCCTGAACGTTTTCTTTGCCCATTTGGAAGGGTGATCCTAATAGCTTCTTAGCTGTGAGATCTTGTGAGAGCCTGACCTCCCTGCTGGGGCTCACTTTCCTTATCTGTAAAAGAGGGATAACAGTACAAGCTCCTTTGAAAGGTGATAGTGAGAAATTGATGAGAAGCTAGCTTCTCAGTAAGCTAAGAAGCACGAATAAATGTTCGGGCTTAGTAATACAAGCCAAGAATTGTACCTGGAATTTATTTCTCCATATTTCTGAGAAAAACGTGGTCTGTTTCTGTATGATTTGTGCAAACCATCCAAAGGGTTAGCAAAAAAATGTTTTTCCTGATAGAGAATAATTTCTTCTTTTAAAAGGGAAGTGATGCTCTGCTAATGGCAAATACATCAAAAAAGTTGAATGTGGTCTTCCTGATGCCACTCAGAGACAAAGGAGAACCACCAGCACCCGTGATGGCTCCGAATCAGCAGAAGGCAGATGGGGCTGACCATGAGGCGAGGAGAGAAGGCTCCTGGAGCACATCCCCTCTCAACAGGTCCCAAAGGAATCCACCCATGGCTACCACAGCTCTGCAAGAGCTCGGAAACGAAGACGGGAAAGAACAGCTCAGTGTCTCAAAATGTGCCACCTCTGATTAAAAACTGATACCTATGGGGAAGAATTCCAAAAATGTAGGCTGGAGAGAGCTGGAGACTTTTAAAAAAATTATTCACCAAGTTGTTTTTTCTTTGTGACAGTGTCTTACGTTTAAAATTTTGTTTAGAAAACACTTTCACTCTCTTCGTTCTATTTAGTCCTCACACTAAGCTGTGGAGATGGGTATTATTGATAGTGTTATTATTCCCATGTAAGAGCTGAAGAAACTGAAGCTCAGAGAGACACACAACCACTAGCAGGATTGTGACACCTGACTCTCAGCTCACCCTCTCCATGTACACAACCCAACAGCAAGCTCCCCGAGAGCAGAACCATGGCTTCTATTTCCCTTAGTGCCTAACCTACTGCTCCAAATAGATACTCATGAGTGCTTCCTGATTCAACTATCTTATTTGTATATGTAGTCATTCCATGCATATGTAGTGGGCACCAAATAATGCTGCTGTGGTTAATGAATAACTCATACGCAAACTAAACTCTGCTTCAAACCTGGTAGGGGAGGGCATGAGGAGAAGAAAAAGCAAGAGCCCACAACCACTTTGGATTGAACCTATAGGAAGAAACACAAGCAGAAAACAGTATTTGAAGAGACTGGCCTAGTAGCCAGTGAAGGAAGAATGTTTCGGGGATAACAGAGGGGGCCTTAGTCCCCTTCCTGTAAGCCAGTGTTTCTCAAACTGGTTTGTAGCAGAATCACCTGGAGAGTGACTGAAAAATTCAGAGGCCCAGGGTCCTTGAAGTAGGATCAAGCCTGGGCCTTGATATTTTACCAGAGTTCTCCAGGTGATTCTGACACTGGCCAAAGTTTGAGGACCACTGTTCTAAACAGATTTTTCTTAGGGATGAAGCTCAATAGCCGTGACTCTGAATTTTCTCTGCTTCTTCCCTTATGTGAAAAAGGGGATGGGGTTTCTGCTGGAGGTCAGTGGTTGACCTCTGCCCAGTTGAGGTAATGCCTATGTATGAATTCACAGGACTTAGTCAAGTTTGCCAGTCTCTAGTTAGGACTTGAAGAGGAGAAGCTGGCATGGGGTGAAGCTCTCTGGTACCCCGTCACCAGTGGGAAGGATATTGTTCCAGCTACAGGCTCGTGACGCCTTCCCCAACACACACTTTTGCCTTTTAAACAAAGTTTCATTCAATGAACACTGACGAAACCACTACCATGTCCCAAGAACTGGATCAGTCCCAGAGGGCAAGCAGGCAAGTTCCTACTTTCAAGGGCCTCCCAGGCTGATGGGAGAGACCAGAGCCCTGTAGAAGAACATGGTAAATGCTATAAGAAAGGTGAGAGGCTGTGGAGGGAAGGCTAACTCAGATGGGGCCAGGAAAAGTTCCCAGAGGAAGTGACATTTGAAAAGTACAAGTACACCAGGCGAGGAAGGGGAAGCAAGCTCTCAGGAGAGAAACCAGCTGGTGGCAAGGCCAGAGGGCTGTCCCAGGCCAAGCAGGGCTAACAGACTGGGTGGCTGAGAGGCAGGGTGTGGAGGACAGAGAGGAGGAGAGGGGGGCCAGATGTGAAGGGCCAGGAAGGTCAAGCAAAAGAGTGGAGGCTTCATCTTAACAATTAAGAGCCTTCCCTCTTTGTTACCTTCCCCTCCCACTGGTTCTGTCTGCCTTACGTCTCCCCTTTAGGAGGCTAGAGAAGAGGGAAAAGCAAAGGAGGAAGAGAGGGGGTGCAAAGGGGAAAAGGAGAAAGGAGGAGAGGAAGAGAGACATTCCAGTTCCTTTTTGTTGACCCCACCTTGAAATGCTGTGGTTTGTGTCTTATGAAGAACTAGAAATTTAATGATTTCTGGCTTCACAAGAGATGTAGTGCTGAACTCAACCCAGGAGGGCTTGGCTCAGCTCTGGGTGGCACAGGTTAGGTAGAACCAGTAGAGCCTAGAGTAGTGGTTCCCAAACTCTTGACCTCAAGGGTCATCCCTTGCCTGCCATGGTTTTATATAGGCTTGGAGCATCTGTTGATGGAGAAAATATAAAAGGAAAAAGAACAATCTGTTAATTCAGGAGAACTCTAAGGTAAATTTGTATTCATTCTATACAATAGCACCCACACACTTGAGAGTTCATTAATGCATAATAACCTACAACAAAAGGCAAATAACACACATAGAGAAATATCTGTAACATATCTGATAGGCCAAGAGTTAACGCTTTAATATATAAAGTGTTCTCACAAATTAATAAGGAAAAGACCAACAACCCAATAGGAAAAAAAACAAAATGGATAACAAAGGACATTTGCAATGGTGTTCACAGAAAAAGAAATACAACTACCTTAGGGAACTTCCCTGGCAGTATGGTGGTTAAGACTTCACCTTCCAATGGAGGGGGTGTGGGTTTGATCCCTGGTCGAGGAGCTAAGATCCCACATGCCTCGCAGCCAAAAAACCAAAACATAAAACAGAAGCAGTATTGTAACAAATTCAATAAAGACTAAAAATGGTCCACATCAAAAAAAAAAATCTTTAAAGAAAAAAAAAAAGAAATACAACCTTAACCTCTCTCATAATGAAAATATCTCTATATGAAATACCATTTTTTTAACCTGGTAGAGTAGCAAAGACTAAAATGTTTGATACTTATAGAGTAGAAAGGATGTGTTGAGAAAACACCACTTTCATTCATCACTGTGAAAATGTAAAAATGGGAACAAATTATTTGGAAGACAATTTGACTATATCTATCAAAATTTAAAATATACTCTTGTACAGAAATTCCACTTGTAGAAATGTATGCTACATATAAAATCACACATGTTCACAAAGTACATCGAATGAGCTGGACTCGATAAAGTGCAGCGAGAATGGAACTTTATTTTTCTCACCCTGAGAATTCATTTACCTGGTCCTTTCATTCACAGAAAGTCTCTGTCATTTCAAAGCACACTCCAGTGTGTTTATCAGAACTCTAAATAAATTTCATTTCAAATCCGTTGGCTCAGACCCTTCCTAAGCTCAGGTCTGTTTCTAGTGTGGATGCCACTTGTAGGGGAGAAAAGCAAGGTCATCTTTTGTCTTCCACCTTACTCCCTCCCCTCACCTCACTGCCTCCTCCGGATGGACCAGATAAAGAGGAAATAGGTAAGGGGGACCAGGTGCAACCAAATAAATAAGTAAATCTTTTTTAAAAAAGAAACTGAGCCTAAAAGAGCCTCATTTTACCATATTGTTTATATGTATATACCACATATATAATTTACAAAAATAACTTAAATTTCTGGTAAGTAAATCATGGAACAACCATATGATAATCTGCATATGTCATTATAGGAAAAATTCTACTAAGTTAAAACAAAACAAAACAAAACAGAGTGCAGAACACTGTAGGCTCCCATTTGTATGTGAGTAGTTTTAAAGGGACATGTTGGCATATACACAGTTGTATCTGCACAGAAATTCTGGGGAGTGGGTCAGTGAGCAAACCTACTATTCATTGTATAATATTTTATGATTTTTAAGTTTTTACAATAAAGTATTAGTTTTATAATTTTAAAACCTACTCTTAAGAAAAAAAATAAAGGCAAACGTAGTACATAGGGTTCCTTTCAGAAAGCTCTGGTATTTTTTACAAAAGCAATCCTCTTTCATTCAAACAATATAGAAACACACAAAGAAAAAAAAGAAGAGATCTACAGAAAATATCTAGAAGGAAAAAAATGGAAAATATATACCCCACAAAATTTTTAAAAAATCCGTCTCCCACCCTCTCTCTGCCCTGCAAGGTTAGCACTTTTAACAGTTAAGTGTACATCTTCTTCTAGGTGTTTCTTTATGACTCTACAACATATGTAATTTTCTTTACACCAAAAATGGAATTGCATTCTACTCTACTTAAGAATGTTCTTAAGCCTGATTTTTGTTTTCACTTTAAAGTATACCTTGGACCACCTTCCAAGACAGTGCACAGAGACCTACCCCACTCTTCCCAGCCTTCGAAACAATATACCTCTGTGTGTCCCCAACAGACACATAGCTACTTGACCGTGACTTGAGACTGCTGCTATTTTAGCAGCTGTAGTGATGGCTCTTCCACAGGTCTGTGCACTGTAACACCATCCCCACCCATCAGATCCCTTAGGTAGGGCTGCTGGGACTACAGTGTTGACAGACACAGCCAAAATTCCATGCAACTACTCTCCTTGCCAGTCCTTCACCACGCTCCCCCTCTTTGACAGCAGCTGTATGTGAGCCACCTTCCTTTTTTTTTTTTTATAAATATATTTATTATTTTTGGCTGTGTTGGGTCTTTGTTGCTGCATGCGGGCTTTCTCTAGTTGCGGCGAGAAGTGACTACTCTTCACTGCGGTGCGTGGGCTTCTCATCGCAGTGGCTTGTCTTTGTTGTGGAGCATGGGCTCTAGGCATGTGGGCTTCAGTAGTTGTGGCACGCAGGCTCAGTAGTTGTGGCTCACGGACTTAGTTGCTCCATGGCATGTGGGATCTTCCTGCACCAGGGCTCGAACCCGTGTCTCCTGCATTGGAAGGCAGATTCTTAACCACTGTGCCACCAGGGAAGTCCCTGAGTTGCCTTCTTGACAGAATTATAAACCACACTGAGAGACTCAAGACCTACAGACTGGGACCCACAGACCTCATTAAAGCTTCTCCATTGGGGCCTGACAATCCCTACAGCTATGTGGCAGAGGAAAATGAGAGAATGAAGAGGACTATTGTATTTACATTACACAACCATAGCTTAAACTTGGAATAGAAGGCAAAGTCAGCCTCATCATTATTAGATAAAACATAAATCATCTATGACATGTCTTTCTTGCACCCAGCAGCTTTGAGCTGGGCCTCAGACCCCTTGTAGAATCCCTGTCTATTCTCTTTTGCCCTTAGATAACCCTATTAAAATTCTCCAATCTTATGGAAAAGCGAAATCAGTAACTGGGTCCATGGAGATTCTGGACACCATGTGAGAAAATAGTGAAAGCCACTTGATCTGGAGAAGAAAACGGCCTGGGAGTGATGACGGTTGTCACCAAAACCCTTGAAGGGCTGGCCCAAGGATGGAGGGCCAGATAAGTGCAGAACAGGAGCAAAAGTTTGGAGCAAAAGGCAGGCAGGTTTTCAAGTTAGACCAGAGAGCTTTTTCTAACCATCAAAACTGTCCGGGGATTCCCTGGTTGCGCAGTGGTTGAGAGTCCGCCTGCCGATGCCAGGGACACGGGGTCGTGCCCGGGTCCAGGAGGATCCCACATGCCGTGGAGCGGCTGGGCCCGTGAGCCATGGCCGCTGAGCCTGCGCGTCCGGAGCCTGTGCTCCGCAACGGGAGAGGCCACAACAGTGAGAGGCCCGCGTACCGCAAAAAAAAAAAAAAAGAAAAAAAAAGAAAAAACTGTCCAGAGTTTTCAGGGGAAGCGGTAGCCAGGACTACATCAGTGACTCTCTAGAAGCCAAGGGGAAGCTTCCAGAGGGCAATGTGCATGGTGCATCAGCAGTATTGCTGAACAAGTCCAACTGGCTGTCATCAATGAGCCACACAGTCTACATTTATTTTATTATTTTTGTGAAATCTGCCTATATGTCAAGATTTGTCTATGCTTTTCCATCTCAGAAACCTGATTTTTTAAAATGTTTGCATCAATTTCTTTTTAAAATTTTTATTTTATACTGGAGTATAGTTGATTTACAATGTTGTGTTAGTTTCAGGTGTACAGCAAATGATTCAGTTATACATATACATATATCTATTCTTTTTCAGATTCTTTTCCCATATAGGTTATTTCAGAGTATTGAGTAGAGTTCCCTGTGCTATACAGTAGGTCCTTGTTGATTATCTATTTTATATATAGTCGTGTGTATATGTTAATCCCAACCTCCTAATTTATCCCTCCCCCCCACTTTTCCCCTTTGGGAACCATAAGTTTTTTTTTCTATGTCTGTGAGTCTCTTTCTGTTTTGTAAATAAGTTCATCTGTATCATTTTTTTGGATTCCACATATAAGTGATATCATATACTTGTCTTTCTCTGTCTGACTTACTTCACTTAGTGTGCTAATCTCTAGGTCCATTGATGTTGCTGCAATCAGAAACCTGATTTGATTAGAACAGAAAGAATAGATTAGTGTCTCACAGAAGATTCATATCAACCAAACACAAAGAGATGGATGTGTAAACTGGAGTAACAGTGCATTCATTTACAAGGAGAGACAGCCATCAGGTCGACCAGAAACTCAAGCCATCCTCATCAAACATCTTTTTCTCCTTGGCAGATGGACTCAGTGGGGATAGTTGTGTCCATGGAGCTGTAATTCTCAAGGTCTATCGCCCAAGACTCTGGCTTGGATGATAGCAGGATGAGCTCTGCCCAGTCACTGTGTGATTTCCTTTAATCCTCACAAACATAGATTGTGAAACCACCTTCCTAGTGTTTCACTCCATCCTCTAATACATAGTTACCTCAATCCTGTCATTGACAAGTCCCGTTGTTTGGGAAGACTCTTTTTATTTAAAGTGACTTTATGGATTTCCACTCTGGCTTATCATATTTGAATTTCATATCTCAATTCGCATAGGACAGATCCTGTTCTGGTAAGAGAACATCACTTGCATCAGGAAGGTAGAGGCTTACTGTGTCCTGTAGTGAGAGGCAGTGTGGAGTCCTAGTTAAGAATACAGACTCACCAGATTGAATCCCAGTTCACTTACTATATACATGACCTTGGGCAAGTTACATAATCTCCCTCTGCTTCAGTTTCCTCTTCTGCAAAGTGGAGATAACGATAGTATCTGCTCATAGGGTTTGAGGTGAGGATGAAATGAGTTAATAAACAAAGTCTGCAGCACCAGGCTCTGATATAAACCTTGCCTCCTAGTCCTCACCATAAGACAAACCATATTCTTGTCTCCACTTCACCAAGGAGAAAGCAGAAGCTCAGCAAGCTCAAATTGAGAGCTGGAATTGAAACCCAGGTCTCTGACCATGAAGCCAAGATCTATTCTGTCACCCACATCCCACTGGATCCCTCCCACAGACCTGGTGGAATCACTTCTCTTCCCTGGGTTGGGGCGGGGTGGAAGAAAGTCTATTTTCGTCACCACAGCTCATCCTTGAGCAAGAAAAGTGGTGGTGTCTGCTGCCTATGGTCAGGCCAGAGCTACCGGGTGAGAATCACAATTGTGTAACACGCGCAGCTGCTTCGGCAGATGTGTCCACAGCTAAACATGGCAGAAGTTTCATTTCCAGAGTCAAAAAAGAATACCTATCCCAAAACATCCTCTACAACTTTACCAGAGGTAAAGGGGGTATGACCAACGGGCAGGATTGGGCACTCCTACAGGCAGACTTCATTCTTTCTCTGCTGTAATAACTGTTAAAAGTACAACTCTGCCAGGTCCCCATCCAGCCATTGGCTCCAATCACAAGGGTCCCCAGACCCTCTGTGTTAACTAAACATCCGACCATGGCCCATAGAACAGTCACCTATGAAAGAGAAAACAATAAGAGAAGGAGAGAGCTAGTGACCCTGAGATTGAAGAAGGTTCTGGAAGAAACTTTCATCCATTCTAAGCACTTACTACGGGGGAAGCCTGGTTAGCTGGACAGGCCTGGGTTTTAAGCTGTCCACACTAGTTTTATGACTTAGATTTAGCTACTCAACCACTCCGTCTTCAATATGCTCTGTTTCAAAGTGGAAGAATATTCCTACCTTGAGGTTTTGCTGTGAGGAAGAGCAAACATATGTAAAATCCTGGAACTATTATTATGGAGATGTCAAGAGCCACCATTAACCTAGGACAACCAAAATATAGGAGGGATGGAAATCTTTTTTAAGAGACCAAAAAAACAAAACATTTACTTTTTTATATAAGTAAATCAATTGCAAAGGGAAGAGAGAAAAGGAACAAATATTTTTAGTACCTACTATAGGCCAGATCTTATCAGGCCCTTTACCTGCATGGAATCTCACATATTCCATGTGACAAGTTTTATTACCTTTATTTTACAAATAATAAAACAGTTCATAGGAGAGGCTTTACAAGACCATGTAGCTAGCCTGTGGCGTGGTGAGGCCAAGAGCCAAGGGCTTTCAGACCCCATCCATCCACACCTCTCTCTGACGCATCATTCCACTTCTGCCTCCAAAGTGAAAATGCTAAAAACTCCTTGGAAAAAAATAGTGCAGAACATTTACAGAGTACCCCAGAGCAGTGCTTCTCAAAGTGTCTTTGGGGGTAACCCATTGTGTTTTATTTTGTTTTAATTCACCAATCTACCACAGACTGTGACATTTGTAAAATATAATGAAAACAAATTATTAGAAATGTAAAAATTTTAATGACATACAAACTCAACTTTTTTATTAGATTCCACACATACGGCATTAGTCTGTCAAATTGTTAGACAAATTTTCAAGTGTTTGCTCTCAGAGTTTGTGCTTATCTCATCATGGACTAGCCTGTGGACCAGATTTTGGGTAGCATTGCCCGAGGGTTAAAGTGATCCTCATATCATGGAGAAAGATCTCAAAAAGTCAACTAAGTTTGCCTCCTGTTTCCAGGCAAGGATTGTGTGAAATTCCCAAGGCTGGGCTCTTTCCTTCTTCTTGAGAGCATCTCTCCAGAGCCTCACACCCAGCAGATATAGATCATCCCCATCTCCTAGTAGCCTCTGCCCAGACCAAACCAGAACATTTGCTTCCGAAGTTTATTTGAAGCTTTCCAGTTCAACCCTTATCCCTTCTCCCCTCATACCCAATCTCCCCATCTTTGGGTTTTCCTGCCATTGTCTTTTCTCCTCTGTAGACACCTGGCCATCTACAAAGTCCCATCTAGCTGTGCAGATGCAGAAGGTAGAGCTTCTTTGAGCAGGCTGGAGATGTAGGCATGTGGGGAAGAAAACCCCAGAGTCATGACTTATTGGTGCCAGCCCTGTACAGGTGCCAGCTTTGCATATGTTATCTCTCTTTATCTTCACAACTACCCTACAAGGCTGGTATTATGGTCCCAATTTTATAGATGAAGAGATTGAAGAACAAAGAAATGTCAGACCCTGAATAGCCAAAGCAATCTTGAGAAAGAAAAACAGAGCTGGAGGAATCAGACTCCCGGACTTCAGACTATACTACAAAGCTACAGGAATCAAGACATTATGGTACTGGCACAAAAACAGAAATATAGATCAATGGAACAGGATAGAAAGCCAGAGGTAAACCCACGCACATATGGTCACCTTATCTTTGATAAAGGAGGCAAGAATATACAGTGGAGTAAAGACAGCCTCTTCAATAAGCTGTGCTGGGAAAACTGGACAGCTACATATAAAACAATGAAATTAGAACACTCCCTAACACCATACACAAAAATAAACTCAAAATGGATTAAAGACCTAATGTAAGGCCAGACACTATTAAACTCTTAGAGGAATATGTAGGCAGAACATTCCATGACATAAATCACAGCAAGATCCTTTTTGACCCACCTCCTCGAGAAATGGACATAAAAACAAAAATAAACAAATGGGACCTAATGAAACTTAAAAGCTTTTGCACAGTAAAGGAAACCATAAACAAGATGAAAAGACAACGCTCAGAATGGGAGAAAATATTTGCAAATGAAGCAACTGACAAAGGATTAATCTCCAAAATTTACAAGCAGCTCATGCAGCTCAATATCAAAAAAACAAACAACCCAATCCAAAAATGGGCAGAAGACCTAAATAGACATTTCTCCAAAGAAGATATACAGATGGCCAACAAACACATGAAAGAATGCTCAACATCATTAATCATTAGAGAAATGCAAATCAAAACTACAATGGGATATCATCTCACACCAGTCAGAATGGCCATCATCAAGAAATCTAGAAACAATAAATGCTGGAGAGGGTGTGGAGAAAAGGGAACACTCTTGCACTGCTGGTGGGAATGTGAATTGGTACAGCCACTATGGAGAACAGTATGGAGGTTCCTTGAAAAACTACAAATAGAACTACCATATGACCCAGCAATCCCACTACTGGGCATATACCCTGAGAAAACCATAATTCAAAAAGAGACATGTACCAAAATGTTCATTGCAGCTCTATTCACAATAGCCCGGAGCTGGAAACAACCTAAGTGTCCATCATCGGATGAATGGATAAAGAAGATGTGGCACATATATACAATGGAATATTACTCAGCCATAAAAAGAAACGAAACTGAGCTATTTGTAATGAGGTGGATAGACCTAGAGTCTGTCATACAGAGTGAAGTAAGTCAGAAAGAGAAAGACAAATACCGTATGCTAACACATATATATGGAATTAAAAAAAAATGTCATGAAGAACCTAGGGGTAAAACGGGAATAAAGACACAGACCTACTTGAGAATGGACTTGAGGATATGGGGAGGGGGAAGGGTAAGCTGTGACAAAACGAAAGAGAGGCATGGACATATATATACTACCAAACGTAAGGTAGATAGATAGTGGGAAGCAGCCGCAGAGCACAGGAAGATCAGCTCGGTGCTTTGTGACCGCCTGGAGGGGTGGGATGGGGAGGGTGGGAGGGAGGGAGATGCATGAGGGAAGGGATGTGGGAACAGATGTATATGTATGACTGATTCACTTTGTTATAAAGCAGAAACTAATAAAAAAATAATAATAAAATAAAATAAATTTGATGAAGTGCAAAATAATAATAATAATAATAATAATAATTATTATTATTATTATTATTATTATTATGAAGAACCAAAAAAAAAAAAAAAAGAAATGTCAGAGCAAGGACTGGGACACAAATCTGTCTGAGATTCCCGACCTAAGCGCTCAACTCCTACTTTGCAATCCTACTGGGAAGAACCCAAAGGCGCAAAGTCACTTCCACGGCCAACCTCAAGTTCCCTCTCCTGCAGTGAGAAAGTCAAACTTGCAAGCCCTGTGGTGCTTATTCCTTCTTTCATGGCCAGATGTCAACAGATCTGCCAGTAGCACTTTCTCCCTGCCATCCCCTGCCGTTCCAGTGGGAAACATGTCTTCCTGATGCTGCATATTGTATAACTAAAGCAGAGGCCCAGAGGACTCTTTGCAAGTCTCCCTCTTTGCCTGCTTACCCCAGCTTTCCCAGGCTCAGCCAGGCTCCTCAGCCCCATACAGACACCACCCTGACCTCTTTCCCTCAGGCTGAACAGGGCATCCTCCTTAGCAACAATGACTGCTACCATTTGCTGGGGACCTGCTCTGGGCCAGACTCTAATATGGACCTTATCTCGCTTCATGTTTAAAACAGCCCTTTAAGGAGGTATCATTACCCACATTGTCTACAGGAGATAACTGAGGCTCAGAGAAGTTTAGTAACATACACAAAGTCAAAGAGCTAGTAAAGAAGAGAGATGGGATCTGAGCGGGGGTCTCTGTCACTGGGCACTGCCTCCCATCATGATATATTTGCAAAAGATTCAGTACAGGGAAAGTACTCAATAAATAAATTCCTGACACCAAACACAGTCAGAAGCAATGGGTGAAATAGGAAATGGGTTAAATTTTAACGGTATGTGCATATAATGAAATACTGCTCAACCAGGAAAATAACATTACAGAAGAGTAGCTACTGCCGTGGACAGATGTTCATTTTTTTATTTTATTTTTTTAAATTTTTGGCTGCGTTGGGTCTTCATTGCTGCACGCGGGCTTTCTCTAGTCGCAGCAAGCAGGGGCTACTCTTCGTTGCGGTGCACAGGCTTCTCGTTGTGGTGGCTTCTCTTGCTGCGGAGCGTGGGCTCTAGGCTCACAGGCTTCAGTAGTTGTGGCATGTGGGCTTCAGTAGTTGTGGCACATGGGCTTAGTTGCTCTGCAGCATGTGGGATCTTCCTGGACCAGGGCTTGAACCCATGTCCCCTGCATTGGCAGGAGGATTCTTAACCACTGCGCCACCAGGGAAGTCCCGACAGAGATTCTTGATGTTGATTAAGGCAAGCTACAAAAGAGTATGTGCAAGATAATCCTATTTAAATATATTTACTATCTTGTAGGTATGTGTACACATGCACAGTTACACCCTTTAAAGAAAAATACACCAAAATGTCAACAAAAGATAAGTTTTTGTGATGAGATTGAGTGGCCTTTGTGTTACTATTTTTGTATATCTGTATTTTCTGAAGTTTTTATAGTAACTATGGCCTCCCTGGCCTTGAACGTTCATACCTGAACACGGAGGGACCACCTGGGGAGAGGGTTTGTGACAACAACTAAAAGGGGTTGTTTTATTTTGCCTTTTTTTTTAATGTCCTGTGAGTGACGTAAGTGTATCTCAGTCTTTTGTCACCACCAATCCAGAACTCTGTTCCAAAAGGGCCTAATGGTTGAAATGTGGAAGGCATCAGGGCCTCCCAGAGCCAGGATTTTTGGTCATCCAGATTGGATTTGCTCAGTGTCAGTTACTGCTTATTTCTGTTGGATGCTCCAAGGGCCTGCTTATTTATGGTGAATCTGATTTCCTGATCAGCTGAGAATGTGAGGAAAACAGAGAAATCGGCCACGAGCTCTGTGCGTTTTTATTATCCTTGATGTCACTACCTTGAAAGGCTTGAAAGGCTTTGGGGTCCAGAGGTGCTCAGACCCCAAGGGAAAGCAAAGAAAGTTATTCATTGAGTATAAGACACCCCCTGAGGCTGCGTAGTTGACCTCCCTGCCGTTAGCACCAGGGGAGGACTTGCAGGAGGGCTCTTGCTAAGCTTCCTGAGATTTTTACATGGTAACTGTGTTTTCTAAACCCCAAACTGGCAACCAGGGAAGCAGAATATGAGAAAGAACACAGCCACAGGTGTCAGAAACACACAGACTCACATTCCACTCTCACTTTCTAGCTGTGTGACTCTAGACTAGCTTCTTATCCTCTTCTGACTTTGCTGTTCTCTCTGTAGGACGGGGACAATGTTGGCGGTTGAGACCGCTGATTGAATGAACCCATGTAAGCTGCTTCAGCCTCCCCAGCTGCAGCCTGATGTCAGGAGGTTTGCAATATGCATAAGCTGTTGTTAGTTGAGCTAAATTAGAAATACTTTTGGAATTCTTATTAACTGGGTTATAGTTATGGTGAAGATGCTGGAGCTTATCCCAGAGTTCAGGGACAGCTCACAAAACTGATGCCAGTTTTGAAATTATATATATATATAATATATATATATATAATATTCCACTTCCTTGTTAACCAAGTAAAACATAGTTATATAAAAACTATGTGGCTAGGGGCTTCCCTGGTGGCGCAGTGGTTGAGAGTCTGCCTGCCGATGCAGGCGACACGGGTTCGTGCCCCGGTCCGCGAGGATCCCATGTGCCGCGGAGTGGCTGGGCCCATGGGCCATGGCCGCTGGGCCTGCGCGTCCGGAGCCTGTGCTCTGCAACAGGAGAGGCCACAACGGTGAGAGGCCTGCGTACCGCAAAAAAAAAAAAAAAAGCCTTTGTGGCTAGACAAGAGAAACGTTCAACTTTTGTACCCTGCTTTATCCAGTCAACGTTAAGAACATCTTTCCATGTTGGTACCATCTCTTCTACGACACGGATCTGCCATACTTATCAACACACCCTCTGTCCACGCAGCCCCTCTGATCATGTTCAGGTGGAACCTTCCAAGCCTGGATGCATGGGAAGGTGGGCGTGCACAAACACCCCGAGAAAACACCTGCCCAGCTGCACACCCACCCCGCAGCCTCAGTCCTTCCTGAGGTCAAATCCTGAACCGCGCAGAGGGCTTTGGCCAAAGTTACAGTGGCCGCCTGGGACCCTCCGGAGAAGGAGGCCGCGGGGTGCAATGCAATCAGGTTCTCAGATAGAGATGGTGTGTAGGGACCGCCCCGGGCAGGGTGGGGGCAGGGAGATGGGCTGGTCAGGAAATGCCAGTTTAAAGTTAGCTCTGACCTATTAATCAGCAGCGGAGACAATGATGCTGGAGGGGCGGGAAGGCCGGACATGTGCTCGCGCCAGATTTATGGGCCTAGAACAAAGGGTGGCCTGCTCGTTTAGAGAGTCTCTTTCCCTTTTCCTCTGGCAAAACGAGGACATTGTTTGAAAAGCCAAAAAGAACAAATATTCTAAAGACTGAGGTCATTTCCAGATATGCAACAGGTCCTGAAGGGGATCCGTAGGCAGGCGACGGGAAACGGGACTAGGCAGGGCTGCTCCGAGCAGGGTGGAAGGATAGGGGCCGGGCTGGGGGCGGGAGTGGGGAGAGAGGCGCATGTCATGAAGCGGAGACCACAGATCCCCTCCCTGTGCCCTTGGAGGAGCTGGGACCCTGCTGCCTGGTGCCACTGTGAAGGCATCTGACAAGCCCACCTGAAGCCCCTCCAGATAAATCCAGAAGCCTTGGGGAGGCCTTCCATGCAAGCTGAAAACGAGCTCTGTCTCCTGTGCTCTGCAGGCTTTTCTGGGAAGGTCTTCCCGGGGGTGGGATGCCTAGGATGTCACTGGTCTCAGTTTCCTTCACCTCCGGAAGGGAGTCTTGTTTCACCACACTGCCTCATTTCATCAGACCAGGAGAGACGGGGGAAGTGAGAAGAGTAGGAAGAGGAGAAAGGAGAACACTGTCTTCCAAAAAAGCCAACTTGCTGGAGAGGAGAGGATGACTCTGACTCTCCCATCTTTCAGTGTTTGGGGACCGACCAGCTGTGTCTTTACAGCCTCATCTTCCACTGCTTTCAGTCAGATGCTGGTTGCCCCTTACCTGGAGCCTCTAGAAGGGTCTCCTTTCCTCCCTTCTGACCTCCACCCAGGTGGTGGATGAACTTTCTAGATAATATATCTGACCATCTCTTTCCTGGCTGAAAAGCATCTGGATGACTGCATTTTCTGCAGAAAAAGGGTTCAGAAACCTCAGCCTGGTGACAGGATCCTTCATGTTATGGCCCTACCTTCCTTTCCAGCTCATCTGACATCTCTCTCCAACCCCACCGCATCCTTTAGTCTCATAGAATTATTTTCTCTTCCTGGAACGTGGCATGGTCTCCTGGAAAAACTCTAGCCATTCTTTCGGACCTAAGCTTCAATGCTATCTCCTCCAGGAAGGAAATCTCCCTTATGTTGAGACCCTACACCATGTGCTGGCTGAAAGAACCACTGCTTTGCCTGGGTTCCCGTGTATATGTTCATACTGTTAATAAGAATTATTATAATTATGATGATAAAATAGCATAGCACTTTTCATAGAGACTACACTACTTCACTTGAAGGCATGAACTCCATTGAATGACTGCTTGAATGAACAGATGATGACCTTCTAGAAAGGGTTACCCCTAGGATATGTGGAGGCCCATGAAAATATTTCTGTGGGTCCTCTGTATATATAAATAATGTGAGTCACCCCAAATCAGTGTTTCAGCATCATTCTGACAGCCCAATTTCATGTGATCCTACAAAAGAAATACTCTCTGGCCATCGGGAAAGAGCCGTTCACCAGGCAGCCATCCTGTAACTGGGGCCTGGTCACGGGTCCTTGAGACAACTACTTAGGTGCAAGGCCTGAAGCTCCTCTGGGGCATCTATCAGTGCCATGCACTAGGTAGAAGATTGGTGGGTATGCCAAAGGGGAGAAATGGGGACCAGGGCCAAAGTGGGTCCAAGGTGGGCCCAGAGCACCCTGTCTGGATAGCATTGCTGGCTCTGACCATCCGGATCAATGGGGGCTTTAGAAAATGTTGGGGGTGACTTTCCAAAATTCAGGGGCCTCTGAAGCCCAGGACCCAGGCAAATTCCCTGTTTGCCCAGGTGGTACTGCTCTAAGGTACCCATGTGATTAGACATTCCGTCATTCAACAAACATTTACTGAGCACGTGCTATCCACCAGGCACTTCACTAGAAGCTGAAGTTACATATTCATTGGTCTCTATTACTATGAGTTAGCAAGCAATCTCTTCCAGGAAGGGAACTTAACAATATCGCAGCAAGACCTGCAGAGTGTGAGAGCAGGGGTATCATCTCGCCCATCAGGAAACTGGGCCGGAGAGGAGATGTCACACGTTCCCTTAAAGGTCCCACCATGGCCTCTACTCTTGGGCATGGTTAGAAACGCAGCAGAGAGGTTCCTGAAAGAAAGCAAATGGCATCACTTCCAAAAATAAACCAAAATGTGAGGAGAGACAGAATGATGACTGAGAGCCTGTTCTGAGGTTCAGCAGATGATGGAAATAATGACGAAAATACATTCAAACGGCTCCATACTGTGCTTTCAGAAATCCAGCAGCTAAGCCATCTGGTCAACCCCTCGGAGCAGAGTGATGGCAAGTCTGGGGCCCTGAGGGCCGGTTGGGGGGTGTCCACTTCTCTCCCTGAGCCTCAGTCTCCTCATCTGCAGATTGGGAATCAGGACCCTTACGGGTTGTTGCAAGATTCAAATGAGACCAAAGGTCATGAACAATCTGTGTGCACTGAAAGCACCACCCCTGAGTTGTCCATTGTTAGTTAAGAGGCAGAGGGGTGGTTTTGTGGCTTTCTCAGCTCACCAAACAAAAACACAAAAAGTGGGGGCTTTCCACATCGTGGCTCTTATTATTCCACAATGAGGTAATCAAGGGAAGAAACAGATCACGCCTCAGATGAACCCTGAAAAGCCCTCAAGTGTGTAACACAATGCTGTGCACACCACACACACATACGCACACATACATGCACATACACACACACACACACACACTCCATAGTCTGGCGTTTGAACATCCCTTCTCCCAAGTCTTTGTTCTCAATTTAGGGAAATTTTGCCCCACGCGGAACATTTGGCAAAGTCTGGAAACATTAGGTCGTCACCGCTCAGGTAGGGAGAGGGTGGCTTGTTACTGGCATCTAAGGCGTAGAGACCAGGGGTGCTGTTAAACACCCTGCGATACGCAGGACAGTCCTCACAACAAAGAAATACCCAGTCAAAAATGTCAGTCATGCCAAGGTTAAGAAACAGCTCTGAGCCTTTATTTATGCTGTTCCTTCTATTGTAAGTGTTCCTTTTCCTCTTCTCTCCTTACTTAAATCTTACCTCTCCAGAGAGAAGAAAGTTCCCATCACATGTTGCTGGAGGTTTTGAACCAAGAAAAGCTTTTAGGCAATATGGTCAAAACTAAGAGAATTGTAAATACCCATACTCTTAGAACAAGCCATTCATTGCTCACTCCCACAAAGTCCCGTACACGAGGATGTTTATTACAGCATTGTTAGTGATAAGGAAAAACTAAACACAACCTAACTGATCCCTTCAGGAGAGATCAGTAGCTTTCAATTATACATTATAAACTATAAATTGCTTTCAATACAAAGCAATCATCCTCAGTCCTTAAAAGGAATGAGGTCATTTCCAAAGAAGCTGATGGAAAATGTCATTGAGACACATTGATAAATAAGACATCAACGTCCAGGACAGCCTTTTTAATATGTTCCTTTTGTTAAATAGCTAAAAGGACACTCATAATACATTGATGCATATCTGTAGAAAATATCTATAAGCATGTATAAGAAACTGCTAATAGTGATTGCCTTTGGGGAGGAGGAGTTGGTCAGGACAGTTAAAAGATTTAGTTGTCATTTTACTATGCCTAAGGACTGGTTGGATATTTTCAGCCATATGCAAGCATTTTTTTTAGGAAAAAATAATTCATTAAAAAATCCTTAATTGCTTAATCTAACTGAAGGGCATACATGAATTATTTTACTATTCTCACAACTTTTCTGTTGGTTTCAAATTTTTTCAAAATAAAAACTTGTTAAAAGTAGATAAAGCTTTCTTAAACAGTATACACACACACACACACACACACACAAACTAACCTTAAAAGGAAAAAAATGACATATTGTTTTTATTAAAATCGAGAACTTCTTTCATTAAAAGAGGTCATGAAGTGTAAAAGGACAAGTCACAGACTGGGAGAAGAGATTTGCAGTAGATATAGCCCACAAAGGACTTGTATCCTTCATATATAATGAACTCCCCAAAACTGATAAGAAAAAGACAGCACGTTATATATATATATATATATATATATATGCATTTATTTTTATTTTTATTTTTATTTTCAGTTTGTTTTTGGCTGCATTGGGTCTTCATTGCTGTGCGCGGGC
This sequence comes from Mesoplodon mirus, assembly GCF_964341445.2. NCBI lineage: Eukaryota > Metazoa > Chordata > Mammalia > Artiodactyla > Ziphiidae > Mesoplodon > Mesoplodon mirus. The sequence goes on along the minus strand of NC_138976.1, from coordinate 33,229,733 downwards.
TTTCTCTAGTTGCAGCGAGCAGGAGCTACTATTCGTTGTGGTGCGCGGGCTTCTCACTGTGGTGGCTTCTCTTGTTGTGGAGCACGGGCTCTAGGCGCGTGGGCTTCAGTAGTTGTGGCTCGCGGGCTCTAGAGCGCAGGCTCAGTAGTTGTGGCGCACACGCATTGTTGCTCCGCGGCGTGTGGGATCTTCCCAGCCCAGGGCTCGAACACGTGTCCCCTGCATTGGCAAGCAGATTCTTAACCACTGCGCCACCAGGGAAGCCCAACAAACACTTATTTAAATGAGCAAAAGACTTGTACAGGCACTTCACAAAAAGGATATTCAAATGGCTAATAATCATATGAAAAGAAGCTCCAAATCATTAGTCATTAGGAAAGTGCAAAATAAAACCACAATGAAATAACACTGCTCTCCCACCAGAGATGCTAAAATTTAAAAGACTGACAAGGGCTTCCCTGGTGACGCAGTGGTGAAGAATCCACCTGCCAACGCAGGGGACACGGGTTCCAGCCCTGGTCTGGGAAGATCCCACATGCCGCGGAGCAACTAAGCCCGTGCACCACAACTACTGAGCCTGCGCTCTAAAGCCTGCGAGCCACAACTACTGAGCCCGCGTGCCACAACTACTGAAGCCTGCGTGCCTAGAGTCCGTGCTCCGCGACAAGAGAAGCCACCGCAATGAGAAGCCCGCACACCACCACGAAGAGCAGTCCTCTCTCGCTGCAACTAGAGAAAGCCCACATAGCAACGAAGACCCAACACAGCCAAAATAAACAAATAAAATAAATAAATTTATTTTTTAAATAATAATAATAAAAAGTAAAAGACAATATCAAGCAAGGGTGTAGAATAACTGGATTTCTCATACATCACTGGAGGGAGTGTAAAATGGTACAACCACTTTGAAAGTTCTTTGGCAGCATCTACGAAAGTGGAACATTCCAGACTTACCTCTATAAATCCAACCTGATCTACACAAATTTTCCTAGATAAGCCTTCTGATCTATACCATGTGTTTACTACCCTTTAAATTCTGCCCTAAGTTCTCAAACTTTCTTTGGTTCTTTTAGCTAGTATTCACTGAACACCTCCTCAGTGAGGCACTTGGGAATCTTATCACTGGGAATGAGGAGATGACCTATTTTATAGATACTATTTTATAGGCCCCGCAGGGGCTCATGGACCAGATGGAGGTGGAGACAGAAATTGTAGAAGACAGACACCACTTTAGACTAGGCTTCTGTTCCTAACAAAATTCCAAGTTCAGATCTCTGCCTCATACTTCTTTCATCTTCTCAATAGTGCCTGAATCCACAATGACCCAAAGTAAGAACTAGGAAAGTAAAAGCCTGCTGAATTCATCTAGTCGATGTGTGTCCACAGACAACAAGAAAGATTTGGGCTTGGTAAAAGAAATAGATTTTGGTCATTGACAATTTCAGTAAGAGGCTTTAGGATATTTAAAATCTAGTCCCATGCTGGACAATTTTATATTAGCTCATCCTCAGAATAATCCTCAGAATTATTCTCAGCATAATCCTGTGAAGTAGGTATCATTATCACCATTTGGCCGATGAGAAAATTGAAGTTAAGATAGATTAGTTGCCAAACTCATATAGCCAGAAATTGGCAGGGCTGAGAGCCAAACACCTGATCACTTATTTTAAATTTTGGTTCTCTCCATTACATTACATTCATCGGAAGCATCCCTATACAACTCTGGAGACGTGTAAATTTAAATTTCTCTCTGGTTTTGGTCCCTTACACAAGCTTGTCTTTTCCCTGAAACAATTAGGTGCCCATCATCTTTCTTCTCTCCTCTGACCCTTCCTCCTCATAGCCAACTCCTCCTTCTTTAAGTCTCTACTTTAATTTTGGTCTTTCCAGAAGGCCTTTGCTGATCTCCTGGACAAGTTCCAATGCTATGGCCATGAGCAACCAAAGCACCCAGTGCATCAGACCTTTTACCACCCTACCTTGTCATTAATGGTTTATGGTTGTCTTCTCCTCTAGGCTGTGAGCTGCTATCTTTCCTGTTTATTGCTGAATTCCCAATGCCTTGCACGTGGTAGGGGTTCATTATATACTGTTGAATGAATAAATGAGAAGTGAGAGCATTCTTCCAGGTCTAAGTTTTTTTTTTTTTTTGCGGCACGTGGGCCTCTCACTGTTGTGGCCTCTCCCATTGCGGAGCACAGGCTCCGGATGCGCAGGCTCAGCGGCCATGGCTCACGGGCCCAGCCGCTCCGCAGCATGTGGGATCTTCCCAGACCGGGGCACGAACCCGTGTCCCCTGCATCAGCAGGCAGACTCTCAACCACTGCACCACCAGGGAAGCCCCAGGTCTAAGTTTAACACTAACTCTTCCCCACCAATTCTGTCTACCAGGTAACAGTAACCCAAAATCAACAAGCAAAGACCACGTGGTCAGATGGATCAGGAAGCACAGATTCTCATTCTAGTCTAAGACTTATTTGCTGGGATATTCCCTCCCCTTCCTGTAACTCAGTTTCACCACTTATACAGTAGCAGCATCACACCAGATGGCTTCTATAACCCTGCCCGGCACCACCTTGCCCTGGTGCTATCATAGGACGTAGCAAGGCCCGGGCGTGACCTGTGCTAGGAAGTCAGCTCTGCCTAAACCCATCTGCCTTCCCAGCTGTGGGAGATCAGCTCCTACAGGCTTCATATGGTTTCATGAAAATTTCTGTGGCTGCAAGGTGATGCGTGGTGATGAGAGCAAAACTCACGAATGACAACCACGTGACCCCTAACAGTCTCCTGGTATGCTTTCTTATAATAATCAGTGGTTCAGAGCTACTCCAACTTAGCGTTGCCAGCTCTGCCACATCAACTTTTGTCCAGTTGGCTCTTGGAAAGCCTAAATTTTAGATGGTGTTACAGTTTTGGAAAAAATTTCTCTGGGAAAAACAAGTAGAATTAAATTATTGTCATCCCATTAAAAAATCTGCCTTATAAATAATTAAGGACACCAAAAGCCATCTGGCCTCATCCTGTACAGCATCACTGAGAGGTGGTCCTGGAATTCGTGCTTGAAATCCCCTAATCTGGGGAGATCTCACTACATTTGAGGCAGTGCATTCCACATTTGATTGTTCTCATTGGAAGAAAGTTGTTTATTATGTTTAGCTGAAGTCTGCCATGCTGCAACTTTTCTCCTGTTAGACTGGTCCTGTTTTCTTCATACCCTGAGTAAATGTCTAATCCACTTCCATATGACAACCATTAAAAATACTGAAGGATGGAAGAAATGAATAGAACTGGCTACATAAAAATTGAAAACTTCAGTAAGCAAAAACAATCAACCAGAACCAACAGGCCACCATAAAGAAGTTTAATTGGCACATTCAGGGGAAAATGTGTGTGTAACATGTATGAGAGATAAAATGTTATTATACCTACCAAGAATTCATACAAATTTATTCCCAAAAAATGAGCAAAGGATATTAACTGGAAATTCATAAAGTAAGAAATGTAATGGTACTAAACCTATGAAAGAATATTCAAATTTGCCAAAGTAACCTAAGAAATGTAAATAAAAACAAGATCATCGCAGAGTGTAAATTGGTTCAATCTTTCTGGAAGACAATTTAATAATATCAAAATGTTAACTGTGCAAACATAGCCCAGGGAGATCAGCTAGGTGCTTTGCGTCCACCTAGAGGGGTGGGATAGGGAGGGTGGGAGGGAGACACAAGAGGGAGGAGATATGGGGATATATGTACATGTATAGCTGAGTCACTTGTGATATAGCAGAAACTAACACACCATTGTAAAGCAATTATACCCCAATAAAGATGTTTAAAAAAAAGCAAACAAAACAAACAAAAAATGTTAGCTGTGCAAATATTCTGACCCAAAATTTTTACTTCCAGGAATTTATCCTAAGAAGATAATTAGCCAAATGGACAAAAGTCAAGAATATTGATTAAAATGTGTGCTTATAGCAGCAAAAATATTTAACAACTAAAATCCTATCAATAGGAAATTGGTTACATAAATTATGGTAGACATATACAATGAAATTCTAAATAGCCATTAAATATGATGACCTAGCTGACACAGATATATGTATATTAAAATAGTGTTGAGTGAGAAAAAGATTAGTTTGATAACTTTCATGTAAAATTGTGTACATATTGCATGTGTATGGATTTGCAAAGTGCTGTTGAGAAGCATGTTCATCAAGATATTAATGACATTCCTCTTGGATAATACAATTCAGGGTGATTTTCCTTTCTTCTTTACCCTTTTTGGTTGTGTTCATTTTTTGTATTGAGAATATATGATTTTTAAAATAATAAATGAATATTTACTTTGAAAACACAAATATTGAAAAACACTTTTAATGTCCCTCCTCTCTTCTTTTCTACGCTAAGCCTTCCCGCCTCTTTCAGAATTTCTTCATCTGAAATGAACTGGAATCCCTTGCCATCCTGGTTTCCATTTTCAGAAGTCCCTACCTCAACAAGACCTAGATCCCTGGAAAATCCAGGAGTCAGAATGGAATGCAGTGATATGGATAGGATCTCTCCCACCCAGAGTAGAATGACATTCACCTCCAGAAACCATGCAGCCAATGGTGAGATTAGCTTTCACAGTACCACACCTCACTACTGATCTACTTTGAGCTCCCTGGTCTCTTTCACACACGGGAGGCTGTGAGTTCACTGAGTCCCCACCATGTATTAATACTGTTGCTTACTTGAGCCCAGATGAGGGACTTGACATCTATCTCTATTGACGTTTCATCAGCCTAGACTTGGCTCTTTATTTTAGCCTGTAAAGAGCTCTACTGAGTCCGAGTCATCCAAAAAGCACCTTTGCTATCCCCCTGCACAATTGAGAACTTTGAATGACATGGTCATTTTCTCCCAAGGTTACCCCAGTTCCTCCTGGTAGGACAAATGTAGATATATTCCTCTAGCTGCTTCCTCTATGCTCTAGTAGATGAAATGGTCTACTTTGCAAGTCAAAAGCACGTATTTTCTCTAATCCATTATTGGCAAGGATGTAAGTTGGTTCTGAGTTTCTGAAAAGCAACTGGAGGATGTTTATGTAAACATTAAATGTGGATAAACTTTGACACCAAAATTACACTTCTATAAAAGTTTCTTTATATACTGTCTCAAGGATGAGTGCCTAGAAGTGTCTTATACACATATATATGTTCATCATTAATCACAGCAGTGTCTAAAATGCTGAAAAACTGGAGGCAAACTAAATATTAAAACAATGAGAAATCAGGTGTTAATATATGATAGACTTTATACAATTAAATACAATGTAGACATTGACAATAAAGATGTAGTACCATAATTATTATCATACAATTATGATATTAATATGTTATCAATATGTTGTATAATATAACATTAACAATATATTAAGTGAAAAAAGTATGATTACTTCAATTTCTTTTCAAGAGAAAAGATATATAGGGAAAGAGAAATGTTTGGAAGGATGTGTTCCAAAGCTGCAAGAAGGTTGTCTCTGAATGGTGAATGTACATGTGACCTTCACTCTCTTTTCCATAGTGCCTAAATTTTCTTATAGTGAGCACGTGTCATTTTTTAACAACTTGAAAATCAATAATATTCATTTAGGAATTCTTAAAATATGTACTTCTCTGCTTCTATTTGAGTGAAGTTTTATACTTGAAGCCCCATTTATTGCTACATCCTACATCAAATTTTTCTGTAAAGGGCCAAATAGTAAATATCTTAGCCTTTGCAGGCCAGACAGTCTTTGTTTCAGCTACTTAACTCTGCTATTGCAGAGCAAAAGTAGCTATAGATACTATGTAAACAAATGAGTTTGGGTGTGTTCTATTAAAACTTGATTTACCAAAATAGGTGGAGGACTGAATTTGGCTCATGGGCAGTAGCTTGGCAACCCCTGTTCTATACCCACATCAAAAGTGCATTTTCATTTTCCCCTTGGTGTTTGCAATCTGTTGCATATACCTTGTATGAGTTAGCTTTTGCTGCATAACAAATCATTCTAAAACTTAGCAGCTCAAAACAACAACCATTTATTTGCTTATGAATGTAAGGGTCAAAAGTTTGGGCTGAGACCAGCTGGGACAACTCATCTCTGCTCCATCTGGGATCAACTAGGCCCACTCATTTGTCTGAGGTTCACTAGCCATCAACAGCTTCACACATGTCTGGCTGGCTGTAGGGAGGGATGGAAGTAACCGGACCATGTGTCTCTCATCATCCAGCAGGTGGCCTAGGCTTATTCATATCGTGGTAGTCACAGTGTAACCAAGAACAGTAGGAAGGGCTATCCCTACCTGAAGAATTTTTCCAGCCTCTGCCTGCATCACATTTGCTAGTATCTCACTGACCAATCAAGTCACACGGTCAAGTGCAGATTCCAGGGTTAGAGATCCCACCTCCTGATGAGAGAAACTGCAGTCATATACAAAGGGATATGCATACAGGGTGGGGAATAACTTGTGGCTGTTTTTTACAATCTGACAAACTTCATCAACAATCTCACCTCTTGTCCTTATCTCCTTCCAGAAGCTCTTCCACTTCTCTTTGAGCAAAGCCATTGTATCTTTGGGCCAAGAAGCACAATCTCAATGCATCTTTTCCGGATACAGGATCATAATTCTTCTTCTCACCTGCAGTCAATTGTTACTCACCCAGGAAAAGCGAGTTGAGCAGCTATTTATAAATTGGCTCAAAATATTTCTCCACGCTCAGATTCCCCTCTTCCAAACTTGTATTTAAATCATTAGCCTGCATCACTTCCCATTCACTGCATCTTCCCTGCTTTCCATGTGTTCATATTCAGGCCTTTGAAAACTGAAGAATAGAAAACTGGGGCAGTTCCCATGGTGACACATGGGTCTCTTTGATCCTCTTTACTTTCACATGGCGAGGGACCCACCCAACCAGCTGAAGCTCATTATAATCCTTTCTGTGAAGAGGGATCACGCCTTCTTCATTCACCCTCCTTCCCCCAAAAGCATATAAAACGCTGCTGGCAACCTTTAAAAGAAAAGACTTTTAAATCTTGCTCAACAGCCATCATTGATGGAGACATTGAGTGACAGCCGAGCGGTAGAGGAAAGAGGACCATATATGGAGTCAGAAGGTCCAAGTGGGGTCAGAGTCAGCCTCCACCACTATTGGTGTGATCTGGGACAAGTCATTTTCATTTTTCTCATGTGAAAGCATCCAGCATAATACAGAGCAAACAGAGTCCTCAATAAATGTTTGCTCGTTATGTTTGCTTGCAGTTGTGTGCAAAGCACTATGGGAAGGGGCCAGAAAGGGTCCAGACACCAGTAAGACCCAGCGTGCCAGCGGGGAGCTCATGATATGGTGGTAAGTGAAAGCTCACAGCCCAAAGCTTCTTTTTTTTTTTTTTTAATTCACCATAAAAGGATAATGTAGGAAGAAAACTCTTTTAAATATTTGTCACCTTCTGAGCTTAATAGGGAGAAAATGCATAATAATGATAATGACATTCAGACTCATTTTGTCACCCCGGTCATCCCACCTTCAGCCCCAAGCCCTGAATTGTTTCCTATGGAAGTAACCCTCCAGTGTCAGCCCACTGCTGGTGCGGCTTTCCACATCCCATCCTTGAGAGATGACATCTCAAAAAAAGTTTGGAAAGCTCGGTTCATCCAGAGAACTAGATAGTGAGGTTAGGGAGCCACAAATGACAATTGATTTGACAGGAGACTCTCCGGATAGAGAAGAATAAGAGTGAAGACTAAAGGCAGCTATCTTTTTACAAGAAATAAAGGCGATTTCATTTTGGCTTATATCACTGGGTTATTTTCATTCTTAAAAAAGGACAAGAGGGGGCTTCCCTGGTGGCGCAGTGGTTGAGAGTCCGCCTGCCGATGCAGGGGACACGGGTTCGTGCCCTGGTCCGGGAAGATCCCACGTGCCGCGGAGCGGCTGGGCCCGTGAGCCATGGCCGCTGAGCCTGCGCATCCGGAGCCTGTGCTCCGCAACGGGAGAGGCCACGGCAGTGAGAGGCCCGTGTACCGCAAAAAAAAAAAAAAAAAAAAAGGACAAGAGAAAATCCAAAATAATGAGTCAGTTTAAATTAGAGCTGATTGCAAACCCAATCTGTTCTTTGGGTGACCGTGAGAAAATTACTCTCTGAACCTGAGGATATTCATCTATAAAGCAAGGATAATTATCCTTATAACCTCTGATAATATATCAACATTGAGTAGAGAGCCCTCCAAAAATAAATAAATGACAAATATACTCTACACTATTTGGTCTTTGGTATACCCGAAGTGATCTTTAGCGGGGGGAGAGAGAGAGAGAGAGAGAGAGAGAGGGAAAAAAAATTTTTGCACCTAAGATGTGCCAGGAGCTTTCCATCCTCAGCTCTATTTATCTTCAGTTTTACAGGTCAGGAACCTGAGGCTCAGAGAAGTTAGGCAACTGGGGCAAGATCCCAGAGCTATTATGTGGCAGGTGACGCTGACTCCAAATCTAATACTCCTCCTCAGCCACTGTCCAAATTGTGGTAACCACAGCCACAAGCTAGAACAGAGTGTGGCCCTGGCACTCCATGGAAATGTTTCTCCTGCAGAGACTCGGGTCGGCGCTTGGCCAGGAGTCCCCAGGGAAGGTGCTCTGGCCTGGCTGGTGGCAGTGTCTGGCGGGCACCCTGGGGAGCCATGCTGGGGCTGGCCTCACGCACAGTCTGCCACAATGAGCAGGAAGAGGGTGTAGCTCTGGCTCTAATGAAGTTCGCAGATGCTGGAGACATGTAAACACCAGTGGGTGTGGGCGATCAGCAGGGTGGAGAAGCAAGCATGGGCCGCTCCAGCAGCTCAGAGTGGGTAGAAATATGGGCAAGAGGTAATGAAGGAAAATCCATCCACTGGGGCTTGTTTGGGAACAGAGAGCAGCCCAGGGACAGTCCCTGGACAAGAGGCAAGGGTCTATGGAGGCGACAGGGGGTCTAAACGCCAGAGGGAGAACTGCCAGGGAAGATGACACCGAAACTTCGGGTTCCAAACTGACGGCCTCATCCTCCAGCAAGTGCTGACCGAGCAGCTCCCAGTACATGACTCTGCAGTGAGGGTGTGAGTCTAAGACCTTGTCCCCACTCACCAAGTAATAGCGCAATTAACATTAAGTAACCTGAATCCTGACTCCCCCGCTCACTAGGTGGGTGCCTCGGCAAATCACTAACTACTTTAAGCTCTACTTTCCTCACCTGCAAAATGGGTATAACAATTAGTACCTTCCACATAAAGTCATTCTGAGGATTAAATGGTATAATGCATGTGAAAAAAAAGAAACACTTGGCACAGTGCTTAGTCCAAGCTAAGCCCTTAATAAAGGGTGGCTGCTAATGTTACTATTAAGACTCTCTTACATGCCCGGGCAACAGTACTAGCAGGAAAGAGATGACAGACTCACCTGGGACATTTAAAATAAATTGTATTAAAGGGACGATTTGTTGAGCAATGGATTTTGAGACACCCAGGAACTAACTACATTAGCAACCTATCCTCCATCCCTCAGCCTTTGTCGAAAGCCAGAGCCCAAGGACATCGGCCACCCACCGTGGGAGCTGGAGCTGGAGTGTGGAGAGAGGGATGTGGCCATTGGCCAAGAACCAAGCAAAAGCAGGGGGAGTGGTTAGGGGAGCCTCTCTTTCCCCACGTGCCCCTCAATCTTCTGCCACTACCTCCCCTTAGCTGAACTCCAGAGGAAGGTGGAAAGCAAGAAGTGCCATCTAGGTCAGCCTCCCGGGCACCAGCAAAGCAGGGGAGAGACTGGTGGAGCACAGATCTGAGGACGGGGAGCAAACAGAACAAGAGCCCAGACTCCCAGACTCTTTTATTAGTCTCATTAAACCCTAAGAAAGTTGGTGTCATTATCTTCCTTTTTCAGATGGGAGATGCAGCAACTCAGTCAGAAACCCAGTTGGAAAAATGATGGAGCCCCCATTGGAATCCAAATCCATCTCCCCATGCACCAGCCCCCATGGCCTCAGTCATGCCAGTCACCAAGAGAGTAGATTTGGAGGCCCCTCATGACCCATAGAGACTGCATGGGAGGGTATTCCCACATGAAACCAAAAAGTTGCATAGAATTTTAAATTCGTGTGGGTTAAGGGGTGGTTTGTAAAAACAAGCAGAATAAGAAAAGTGGACCCTGTGTGCCCAAGTGGGCTAGGAGTTCGTCATCCCTTCAACAGACATGTCCTTGAGCGCCTTCAGCGCTCCCTGCGGGACTGGAAGAGAGAGGCCAGCTAGTAGGCACAGCCTTCATTTACACAGCACTTCCAAGGGAAGTGCTTGTTTGGGGACAGTTTCCAAGTACATTATGTGCGTGTATACCTATTCCAAGTACATTATGTGCGTTTACACCTTTTAACAGTATATTTAATTCACTTAATCATCATTATATCATTTAATCAGACATGGATACTGCCCCTGAAACACTGACGCAGTCTCATGCAGGAGTCTCATCATGTACAGATGATTTCAGCGAGAGACATAGTGGCTAAGTCACAGGAGAAACCAGATGTTTAAGAGCAGACAGAAGAGTTAGGCACCTAGGGGTGCACTGCAGGCAGCTCTCACTGGCTTCCTAACTAAGCATTCAGTGACCACATGGCTGACTTGAAAACAGCCATGGTGGGAGTGATTGGTAATCACTGTAAATGAAGGTTGGGTTTGTTTTTTGTTTGGGGTTTTTTTTTCTGAGGGATCGTTGCATTGCCTGGAGGGCTTCCCAGAGGAGGAGTATTTAATGCAGATTATTCATAAGGAGATGGGAAGGTGCCCCAACTTCCTTCCTCCTACTTCTTTCCCACAGCCCTTCCTCCAGCCTCATTTGGGCCAATCAAGGCACCCCACACACACTCCTGTGTGCTGCTCTGCACTGTGCCCTCTGCCCTCTGCCCTCTGCCAGGAAGATACTTTTCATCTTATCTCCCAGAGAAGCTCTTCCTGGTGAGTCTCTTTACAGATACTGTGAATGCAAACACCTGCCCAGGACCCAGTGCCAGCTGGACGACCTTGGGCGCCCTTGCCCTCTCGGAGCCTTGTTTTCCTGGGCTGTAAAGTGGGGGAAATTCGAGCTGCCCTGTCTACTCCACAGAGTTGTCTTGGGAACGGGATAAGATGGTCCAAGGGCCACACAGGAGAGGTGAGCGCCAACAAAGGCAGGCAATGAAACGCTCGCCGGCAGCACTGGGAGCGAGCTCAGGATCCATCGAAACCAATGTTCTCAACTTACAAATAGGAAAACCGAGATGTCTTTAGCTAGCACGTTCCTTGGCTAAATTATTGAGGGCAGTGCAAGAATATGATCTCGTGAGCGTCCCAGAAGATCTCTCTTCATGCCCACCATGGACATGTGGGCACCCTCAGGCCAGACCTCCCAGGAATGAGATTCTGGAATCAGTGCAGAAGTAACAGCAGCCCCCAACTTCCCAAGCAGTAGGCCAGGGAGAGAAGGGCTGCCTCCTGAGGGAAGAGAGAGCCAGGAGGGCCAGTGCTATGCAGAGACCGGGTGGAGCGCCGTGGGTCATACCGCCTCTCCCGTCACCACCCCACCCCCAGCAGAAGAGGGGAAGGAGGGAAGGCAAGGAGAAATGGGGCCTCGCAAAGCAGTAAGAGCCAGTCTACTGGGAGAGCTGTAACCCAGGGGCTCTCTCAGAGACCTCAGTGAGATGAGGCATCACCAGCCAGAGAGGTAGCTGTCACGTGAGGGTCAGGTCAGGGCCAGGTCAAGTCTTGGGGAGCAGCCCATAGGGGCGGAGCTCGTATGTAGAGCAGGTGGGCATCAACAGGGGCCCAGACAGGAGGTGGATACCAAGGGGCTAAAAAGCAGGAGGGCGCGGCCGAGGGCCCGCAGGAAAGACTGCTCTTCTCCTCACTCTTGTCTAAGAGTTCAGAGTAAGGATATGGCTGTGTTTCTAAGGATGTTTCAATTTTATAAGTTCTACGTCAATACAGTCTCAATGCAAACAATTAGAACAGGACGTGCAAAGCAGAAACCTCCCTTGATATCTATCCTGTCCTGCCACTCTCCCCAGAGGCTCATTTTTTTAAATTAATTTTTATTGGAGTATATATTTCATTTACAATGTTGTGTTAATTCCAGGTGTACAGCAAAGTGAATCAGTTATATATATACACATATCCACTCTTTTTCAGATTCTTTTCCCATATAGGTCATTACAGAGTACTGAGTAGAGTTCCCTGTGCTACACAGTAGGTCCTTATTAGTTATCTATTTTATGGGGCTCATTTTGATGTGCATCCTTCCCAGCCTTTGTCCATGAGTTTATATCCATATATGTTCATAGGGGAAATACGCAGCTGTGTGTGTATGGTTTTGTATCCATGAAATCAACCTTACACAATATCCTGAATCTTACTATTTTGCACCTGAGATCACTGTACACACACACACACACACATGCACGCACGCACACACATGGCAGAGCCACCACATTCCTTATAAACCACCGCATCTAATCCCACAGTCTGGAGGAGTGATAGATTATCTGATCAGTCCCCCCGTTGATGGACACGGTAGACTTTTCCTACTTTTCCATTATCGAGCAATGCTCTAATGAACATCCTTTCACAAGCCTGTCACCAGGAAGCAAAGAAAATTGTATGTCATATATATTCTTTTTTTATTTCATATATATACATATATATATATAAGGGTAAAACATTTTCAGCGGTGAGAATCGCCAAGGAAAAGTATGCACCTCAACCTCCCATGCACCCCCTGATGTAAAACCTGTCTAGACAAAGATGTTGAAAGAATACCATCAGAAACTGTGGCTGCGTGAACTCAAGATGGGACCAAGTACCTTAATAAGTCGTTTCCGTCTCCACTTGCAAGGGCTCTTGTATATTTCGTGTCCCCTTAGTCATCATTTGGGTGAGTTCTACATATTTATGCTTGTTCTTTTTTTTCATCTGTCCTCATAAATCAATCCCTGCAGTCTCCTAATCGAAGCCAGCTTTTCAAACGAAACTGTAGCCGGGTGTTTAACTAACTAAATATTGTTTTTCCCCCAGCACTGACGGGGGTGGGGTGGGATGCGACCTTGGTAATTGTCCTCCCTTCCTCCAGCGACTCCAGGAAACCACGTGCTGCCCCAGCAGTGACTGACAGAGCCCCAGGTGGGCGGCAGCCTCGGGCTTGGAGGGAGCCGCAGTTGTGAGGTTTTCCTTTGCTCGCTGGACTTCGCCCTCCTTATCCCTGGGAATCCCCAGGCCATAGGTCACCCTTCCCTGGGCTACCCTTCATAAAGGAAGAAAAAGTGTGAGGCTGCCCGGAGCGGCACCCAGCTGGGCACACGCCCTCCGAGGGAGCCTGCTCGACTCTCCTGCCCCGGGGCCTGTCAACCTCCAGGCTGCAGCTGTCTTTGGGGAACAGAGGATGTCAGCTCTTGATACTTCACTTCCAGCAACCTCCCGCTGTGGTCTCAGGTGGCTACCAGTGTGGCCTCAAGAGCAGCAAGACTGAGTGCATTTTTCCCTGAAACCTGCCCTTGAACCTCATCTTGAACCGCCCTCAATCCTTCGACTGCCCCCACTGTCTGCAGCAGCGGTTCTCAAAGTGCGGGCCCTGGGAACTTGTCAGAATCGCACATTCTCAGCGCCAACCCCAGACCCACTGGATCAGCATCTCCGGAGCTGGGGCTCAGCCATGTGTGTTTGAAGGAGCCCTCCAGGCGATTCTGATGCACGCTCAAGTTTGAGAAGCACTGACCTGCAGGACGATGTCCACACTCAGACTCCCCAGCCCTCCACGCACTGGCCCTGCCGGCCCCTCCAGCCCCGTCTCTCCTTGCTTTCCTGACAGAACTCAACACCGTGTGGGACAGACACACCCCGTGGGTCTCTTCTCGCCTCTGTGCTTGCTGTCCCTTCTACCTGCCGTGTCCTCGCCCACCTGACCCCCGGCATCAAATACCAACCCCCATCTTTTGTTTGTTTGTTTGTTTTTGCAGTACGCGGGCCTCTCACTGTTGTGGCCTCTCCTGTTGCGGAGCACAGGCTCCGGACGCGCAGGCTCAGCGGCCATGGCTCACGGGCCCCGCTGCTCCGCGACATGTGGGACCCTCCCAGACCGGGGCACAAACCCGTGTCCCCTGCATCGGCAGGCGGACTCTCAACCACTGCGCCACCAGGGAAGCCCAACCCCCATCTTTTAAATACCAGCTCACTGCCCTCTAGAAAGCCTTCAGGGACATCTCCAAGAAGAGAGAAAAACACCTGATATCTACAGCGTGCTTACTATAGCTGGGTCCTGGTCCAAGAACTTGATTTTTTCAAAAGTTAATCCTGTCAACGACTCCACGAGGAAGGTATTACTATGACTTCCATTTTACAGATGAAGAAACAGAGGCCCAGAAAGCTTAAATAACTGGCCCAAGTTAATAAGAGGTGAAATTGGCATTTGAACCGTTGGATCTGGAGCCTTGAACCTTTTGCTCTATTGCCTCCTGTGATACACCCAGTCTAGTAGTTTCAGGGCCTCACCCTGGGCCCCCTCAGAACACACCTGTTGCCCCTGCCTCATGACAGCCCTTCAGGTGTGTGGAGAAAACTCTCAGGTCCCGCCCGGAACTGCTCTTCTCCAGGCCAACATCCACTGTTCCCTCAACTGGCCTCCCTGTGACGTGGTTCCATAATCACAGCTGCCAGTTGGATCACCACAGCTGGCTCCTGAACGCTGGAAGCTTCCACATCATCCTCTCATTGGCTGCCTTTGATTTCTCCGATTTCCTGTTTCAGATCACAGGGCCCAAGCCTTTGCATCACGAATGATGACAGGGCTTCCCTGGTGGTGCAGTGGTTGAGAGTCCGCCTGCCGATGCAGGGGACGCGGGTTCGTGCCCTGGTCTGGGAAGATCCCAGGTGCTGTGCTAGGCCCGTGAGCCATGGCCGCTGAGCCTGCACGTCTGGAGCCTGTGCTCCTCGACGGGAGAGGCCACAGCAGTGAGAGGCCCGCGTACTGCAAAAAAAAAAAAAAAAAAAAAAGAATGATGACATGACATGCATGCTTTCTGAAAAATCTCATTTTCGAAAGCCATTTCCTATTGATTTCCTTCCTTATCGAGGCCCCTCCCAGCCTGGCTTGTGTTAAAAAAAGAAAGAAAGAGGAAAAAAATAAAAGAAATCTGTGTTTTTCCACGCTCAGACTGGCTAGCAGAGCTGCTGCTTGGGTCCCCTTATGGATGAGCTGCTCAACCAGTGTCTCCCAAAACCATGGGCCTTGGAACCATCTCTGCAAACCCAACCACTGAAACTCCCCTTAAATGCCTACCTTCACTACCTGTGTGGGATTTGTGGCAGTCATTTTGCTTAGGGAATTCTCTGGCTTGAAAGATCAGCCTTGGAACTGAAAGGACCACTTCTCACCTTTCCTCAGCCTAGGAAGTCTAGTTTTCTCATCTTAGGAGACACATGGCTGCACTTCTCAAACACCCTCACTTCTCACTTGAAGGAGGTCTGAGTGCTGTCTTTAAAGCCTGATAAGCCTGAGCTTGAATGGGAGTTCCTTGTTAGCTGGGCAGCTTTGAAGAAGGCATTTAACCTCTCTGATCCAGTTTTCTCACTTGTAAAATGGGGCTAAAGATAATGCTGTATTAGTGTCCTAGGGCCGCAGTGGTAACAAATGAGCACAAACTGGGGGGCTGAAAACAAGAGAAATGCTCGCTCTCACAGTTCTGGAGGCCGAAAGTCCAAAAGCAAGGTGTTAGCAGGGCTGGACTCCCTCTGAAGGCTCTGGGGGAAGATCCTTCCTTGCCTCTTCCAGCTTCTGGTGGTCCAGGTGTTCCCTGGTTTATAGCTGCAGCACCCCAACCTCTGCCTCCATCTTCACTTTCCCTTCTTCTCTTTCCTTTCTCCTCTGCCTCTACCCCCACCCTGCCCTACTCCCTCTCCTGGGAACAGGTCTCCTGAGCTGACTGCTTCCAGCTGGCCCAAGGCCAGTAACAGTCATGTTAACAACCTGTTTGTGATCGTGGCTCCATGAAGCCCTCTTTACGTAGACAGACCCATCTGACTCATATCAACAGCCTGGTTGGTATTTCATGGCAGATACTTCATTTATCCCCATTTTACAGATGGGTACATGGAGGCTCAGAGAGGTTACATCACTTGCTAGGCCCACTCAGCAGGTAACTCATATCAAATGAAGCTATCAAATTTCCCTGAGCTCTAATGTGTGAGCAGAGGGTGACCTTGAGGATGATGCCCAGCTGTGAGTTGTCTGGAGGTGCCAAGAATGCAGGGAGATGGCTGCCCAAGGAATGCCATTCCTTGCCAAACGTCAAAATCCACTTCTGCTTTTGCTGCTCGCCAGACCTTAAGTGCAGACAATATAGCCATCCCAGCGGCTGCACCAGAGCACCTGCCCACCTCACCCTTCCACTGATACTTGAATAACTTCAGAGTTGAAGTTCTTGTTTCAGAGTCTTGTCATGGTCGAAGGACTCAAGTGGGAAATAACCTCAAAACCACGAGTGCCTGGCCTAGTGTAGGTGCCTCAAAAAACTTTTGTAGGAGGAAAGGAAGAATGAAGCTCTGCCTGGGTTGTAGACCCAGTTCAGACGCTCACTCACAAGTTGTGTGATGTTAGGCACATACCAAGCCCTCTCTGTGCTTCAAAGTAGGTTTGGATAGGCTGATTTCCTCCGAGGGCAGGCTGCTGGTTCATTCATTCTCTCATTCACTCAACAAACAGTTACTGAATCCCTCCTTGAGTTGGGGGCTGTGCATACCATTGGGTCACAGCGACAAACAAGACCTGACCCTGCCTGGAGGAGCCCAGTGACCAGTGGGGGAGACAGGCACGTCCGCATATCGTGGCTTGCGGTCCAGTGAAGGCCACGGTGGAATCTGAGTGGAGAGCAGAGCATACAGAGCATGGAGGAGGGAGGTGGCTGGCTCTGGGGGGAAAAGCAGGAAAGGCTTCAGAGAAGAGGAAGACTTGCATCTGGGCCTCCAGGTGGGAGAAGCTCACACAGCAGTGGAGGGAGGGAAAGGACATTCCCAGCAGAGAGGCCGCTCTAATAGCATGGGGGCCTGAAGGGCTTCGGGGTATCAACTGAACAGACGAGGACAATGAGTGAACAAGGGAAGTGAGTTGGGCTAGGAGCGAAAGAGGCCATGTGGGCCTTGCCAAGGAGTCTGGACAAACAGAGCCAGAGACCCAGCAGATCTGACTTTGTCCACAGTGCTGTCCGCAGGCCAACACTATCAGTATCACCAGGAGATACTTAGAATTGCACATCCTTCTGCTCATCATGCTGTATACCCTAAACTTATACAGTGCTGTGTGTCAACTGTATCAAAAAAACTGGAAGAAAAAAAAGTAATTAATTTAATTTTTAGAAAGGAAAAAGAAATACAGATCCCCGGGCCCCACCCTGTACCTGCTGAATCAGGAGCCATGGGGGTGGTACCCAGGAATCTGTGTTTAACCAAGCCCTCCAGGTGATCCTGTGGCAAGATGCAGTGTAAGAGAACTAGTCTCAAACATATTAACTAAGGGCTCCTGTTTACAGAGCGCCTACTTGGTGGCAGGCACTAGGCCAAGTCCTTTACATGCTTATCTGATATAATCCTCACAACAAGCCTATGAGATGGGTCTGTCATTATCCCCATTTTATAGGTAAGAAAACTGAGGTTCATAGAAGTAAAGTAACTTACTTGAGGTCGTGAAGCTACTAAGTAGCAAATCGGAGATTTTAACTCAAACTGTGAGACCCCCAGGCATCACCGAGAGAAAGGTGGTCTGCCTTAGGAGTTTTTGATGCCAGGAGATGGGAAGGAGCATCAGAGAACTTGAGATTTTCTGGGGCTAAACAACAGGATCCATTGACCTTAATAGGTATGGGGAGAGAGCAAGAATAGACAAGGAAGACCCCAAGCTCCCTAGGTTGAGAAATTGAGGAGGTGGAGACACAGGGGCATCAGGAGGAAAGGGGAAGAGATGAGGCTTCCTACTGGCCTGTGCAGGGCATAAGGAGAACATCAAAGATGCAAAATGTTCCCGTGAGAACTGGAAAGCAGGGCTGTTATCCACCTCTTGGTGGGTGGTATAAACATAGGTATATTGGATTAGACCAAAAAGTATACTTGGCTCAAATTATTTAGGAGCTTTAAACTTTAGGGAGCTAAATCACCCCCAAGGGCCTCCCTGGTGGCGCAGTGGTTGAGAGTCCGCCTGCCGATGCAGGGGATACGGGTTCGTGCCCCGGTCTGGGAGGATCCCATGTGCCGCGGAGCGGCTGGGCCCGTGAGCCACGGCCGCTGGGCCTGCGCATCCGGAGCCTGTGCTCCACAACGAGAGAGGCCACAACAGTGAGAGGCCCGCATACCGCAAAAAGAAAAAAAAAAAAAAAATCACCCCCAAGATTTATTAGTGAGTGGGGAAGGGGTTCAGGCTGAGGGACATTGTACTCACCATGAGCAGCAGTGAGGGGACCCCAAGTCTTTGGAACCCATCCAATTCCTCCCTTGACCTTGATGTGACCTTTTACTGGGTCTCAGAAGGAGAGGGGGAAATGCCTGCCCTCACAGGAGAGGGTGACAGAGCAACTAATGAGGCGGATTCTAAAGCTTCTGAGATGCGAGGATCCAGGTGCTGAATTCATCTGCTCGAAAGATGAGAAAACAGAAAACCCTCTTTTTGTTCCTATTTGGGTAAAGCTGGACATAAATCATTCTTTGAAAAGGTGTCATGGGTGCCTTTGGTTGGAGGGTCTCAAGCTCTTTCCAAACATCACCTCATTAATCCTGGCAAACACCAGGAGAGGAGAGAAGGCCCCGACAGGCGGCACCTTTTGTGTCACTGAACAGATGAGACCTGGCCTCCAACTTAAAGACCGGACAGGTTCCAGGTGGACGTGGCACAAGACTCTGCTCACTGGTGTTAGCTACTCTGCCCTATGGGGAGGTGTGGGGAGGGGGGCGAGGCATGAGTGTGTGTGTGAGTGTGTGTGTGTGTGTGTGTGTGTGTGTGTGTGTGTGTGTGTACTCTCTGTGGCCTTTTAGTCTTCTTAATTATCTCAGACCAGGAAAAGAAAATGAGGCCACAGCAGCTGGAAGGTGGGTGACATGTTACTGCGAAGTCCATATTCTCCTTTGAAAATGACAGATTATTGCAAAGATATAATCCCATTTTCTTGCAGCCTGTCCTTGATAAATGCCTCTTGTTTATTTCCAGCCCTTCTACATGTGTGGGCATTACTGCAACGGTGCAGTTCTAACCTAAAAAAGGGGGATAGGGAAGGGGAGTGAGAGGAGGAGAAAGTTAAGAGTTAACTCCACCATCAGATGCCCAAGTGTCATTTGTCTCCTTGGGGTTTGTCTGGGGGTTGAGTCCGCTTTGGTGTTTCAAAGTCAGGAAAAGATCTAAAAGTAGCAGGTTGTCTTAGAAATGGAAACTATTTGATGTAGTCTCTCCTTTTCTTTTTAATAAAGAAGGGAAAGGAAATAAAAGAGAATGTGAAGAAAGAGGAAAGGAGAAACAGAAAGAAGAGAAAGCAAAAGAGAGAGGGGGAGAGAAAGGAGAGAGAGACAAGAAAAAGAAAGAAAGAAAGAAAGAAAGAAAGAAAGAAAGAAAGAAAGAAAGAAGAAAGGAAGGGAGGGAGGGAGGGAGGAAGGAAGGAAGAAAGAAAAAGAAAGAAAAGAGAGGCACAGAGCCGATGGCGAGCGCCGAGTCGCGCTATCCCGGCTCCCTACCCGGCAGAGCCGAGCACTTTCCTCCGCGGCCGCGGGCTCGGAGCTTTTAAGGGTTTCTAATCCTGGAAGGCTGTCTGACATCACCCCGTTTCTTGTCGGCTGATGTTTCGTACAAGCCTCTCATTTCCTCAGTGTTTTCAGAGCACCAATTACTGCAACAATCTCGTGTTTATGTTTGCTCTCTCTCCTGCCTCGCTGGCCCTCCGCCTGGAGCCTCTGCTGCTCTCCGACGCGGGGAGCCCAAGGGGGCTGGGTGGGGGGACCTGGATCAGGCACTGCAGAAAAAGGGAGGGGTCCCCCTTAATTTTTTTTCATTGACTTCAGCACCATGTGATCAGGAAGTCTGGCCTCCCTCCATTTCCCCTCCCGACTAAAGGGAAACATTGTGTAGCAGACGCCGCGGCCACTGGTGGGATGGCCTTCGCCGCCTGACGTAGGGAGATAAAAATAACCGGCATATTTAAGGCAGGAGCAGGAATCCCGGCGCTCACACGCGGCCTGGTCAGTTCCCGAGGCCGGCCGGCCGCAGGGCCTGCAGGGAGGCCCGCGCGCTCCTGCGCGCACGGGAGCTATCGCGAGTGCCAGCGCCGGCGACCTGGGGACCCGGGCAGCCGGGCACCTGGGCCCACCGCCCAGGCCCGCCGAGCCCCGCGAGGCCCCGGAGAGGCCGGCAAGGCTGGTCGCCGGCAGCCTGGCTCCAACGCGCTGGGCCGGGCCTGAGTTCCGTGTCCTGGAGATGGGAAGAAGGAAGGATGCGGTGGCAGAGGGAGGGTGGCGCGGAGCCTGACGCTGAGCCGGAAGGCACACCCCAAGCTGCCACTAAAAAAGCCTGTCAGTCATACACACCACGGTCCACACACTCTCTACTCAAGTCCCCGTCTCCAGCCCCTTTAGACGCTGGAACTACCTATTGCAAAGCAGGACTGGAAACAAACAAAAACCAGCTCGCCAAAGAAAGTGGGGCAAATCCTTGCAAAGTTCAGAGGAGAGCACAGATTTCCCAGGAGCCTGCTACCTAGACACCCACGTAAGGCCTCTACAGATTTCCTCAGAACTCCTTACCACTGCCCTCACCTCTGTCTGTCCAGGGACACAGAAAACAGAAAAGGAGGAAGTGTCCCTGCCCCCTAGGTGAGTCCACATCCCCAGCCTCCACAGCACAAACCATGGGGACGAGTAGTTTACCCGTATGGTACCGCACGGCAAACCGTCCCACATGGGAGGTTTTATGACCCTTATTTTACATAAAAGGAAACTGAGGCTCGGGAGATAAAATGATTGCCCAAGTCCACACATGGGCAACGCTTCCCCAACACCTCAGTCGCCTCCTTCGACTGCATTTACATGACCCCATTGATGTATCATTCTGGAAACCACCTTCCTTCTGTTTCTCCTACTCCCTAAATAAAATTAATACCAAGCAAAACAGTGGTGGTGAGCTTTGCGCTGACCTGTGAAATCAGAGTTTTGCCACTGGGCCACAAAGAAGTTTTTATTTCTAATTAATAACGGGAAATCTCCCAGCCTTCTGATGTCTAAAGTAGAAAGATATTTCAAATTTTCTGGCAGAGTTTTTTACCTAGCCAAACCGGCTGATGAAAAGTAAGTGATACTCACCCCTAATTTTTTTTTTTTTGCCATTATAGAGATAACAAATAGCTATTTTCTGGGTGGAAGAGGCAAAGAAGTTTCATTTAGGGAACGTCAGGAATTTTACCACCTGTGAGGATGGAGACACCAGCGTCTGGCATGGTCATTGCTGAATCCCCAGCACAATGCCTGGCACTTAAAGTTCTCAACCCATAATTGTTAGAGTGACTGAAGAGTGGGTTGTGGGAAAGGGAGCAGCTCTCAGAGACACATCGCGGTGATATGTGTTGCTCTTACCTTTGATAACTGTAGAAGCATGACCATATTTAGTCCTTAGAGTAAACCTAGGAAGTAGGCATCATTATCATCCCTGCCTGGCATATGGGGAAACTGTAGCACAGAAAGAACTTACCCAAAGTAACACAGGAAGTACTAGCTCTGGAATTCGAACCCAAGCAGTCTGACTGCAGAAGCCAAGCCCTCAACCACTAAGAAGTAATTTAGTGAAAGGGACCCACCATTTACTAAGCAGCCCCTCTGACTCAAGTTCCACGCTTGCTACTGGATTGTTGGGTGCAACACCACACGCTCCACGCCCTCAGGCAGGTGAGTCCAAGCAAGGCGGGACCAGAGGTTCTGTGAAGGCAGTCTTGCTTCTCATTGTCTCTGTATTTCCAACCTCAACTCTCACGAATGTCTGTTCAACTGTCCATCCTGAGAGAAGCCTTCTTTGGCCGCTGCCAGCCCAACTATTCAGCTCCCCTCTCCATCCCCCGAGTAGACACTGCTGATGACTGCATTAAAGCACCTGTCCCATCTCCTCGCTCACTGGCCTGCTCTCCCACTGGTTGGGGAGCACCTGGAAGGCAGAATCAAGGTCTGGTTCAGCTCTGTATTCCCAGTACAAGTGCAGGGCATGGTAGCCAACTAAATGTTTGCTAAATGGTGAATGAGTATGTATTAGACCTCCACTAGTCTCCTAAGGATACAGACCCCCATCACCACCACTCCTAATTTTCTCTATCTCAGCAGCCCTCTCTGTTGCACCACAGAATTTGTCACAGTTTGTAATTCGATCTGTTTCCTTCCCCTCCCCCCAGTAATCCATGAGTGCAGGAACCACTTCTGTTTTCCCACCCTAGTATTCCCAACACTATTAAAATGCCACATGTTGCAGGCACTCAATAAACAATTGTGAAATAAATGAGTGAGTGAATGAATGAATGACCCTACACTCCTTGGAGCAATTCTTTCCTTTCTGTTTTCAGTAAGTTTATTCCAAAGTCAATCTTAATTGAGCAAAGCCACTTGAAATAATGTCATTGCCCAGATTGTATTCATAAAGTAAGTGCTTTTTGTTTGGTGACCACTTCAAATCCAAGTCTCATCCATATTGATGATAAGACTTAAAAGGGGGGTTATTGAATAAGGTCCTTCTTCTCATACAATGTGGGCTCCAGTGACCACTATAGTTGGAGCTACACACAGGCTCCCTTTATGCCCCTCTGTTTTCATTAGCTCGGGTAACTTGCCAAAGAGTGATCCTTTTGGGCTGAAATTTTCCATGCTGGGTCTTGGCAAAAGGTGAATTTTGGGGGAAAGTTTGAATAAAATCCCTTCAGCCATTTTTTAGTTTGATGAGGATGAAAAAAAAATACATTTTTTTCTTGCTTTTAATTGAAGACGTTTTATGGACACAGGAAACTCCAAACCAGTTTAACTTTGAAAACTTGAAACTCATGTCTAAGCCCATCTAAGGAAACTGTGGAGATGATTTGGGGCTCAAAAAAAATTATTTTCTAATTAAAAAAAAAACAAACTAAGAAGTAATTGAAAAAAAATTCTCTACAGCTTTAGCAATCAAGACACTTTTTCCCACTTGGGCTACATAAGTCTTTCTGTGATTCTAGCAAATTATAAAAGCTCAGAGCTGTTCAGAAGGGATTATAAAACTTGGATTTCAGCTCCTCTGCCATGACAGATGATATTATTCTCCCCCCCATCCCTGCTTTTTTTTTTTGTCTCGAGAATCTTCTCTCAACATCGTACCAGGAATATATGATTTGAACCATAGCCTCAGAAAACAAGCTGAGGTTCCCGGAGTGAAAGGACCACTCCTTCGAAGCCAAATCTACAGCTTGCTTTCCAAAGCTTCCTTAGACAAATGCTAACCAAAATATTCTATCTTACATTGGATTTTCTCACTACTCACGCCAGTATCGGATTCTTGATTTCTTATTCACTGGAAACTACCTTAGACTAGTCATACTCTAGTTCTTGCCACAGAATTATTTTCAAAAAGCAGTGCTAGGCTGGAAAATCAGGAAGACCTGCGTTTGACTCTCTGCTCTGATATTTACGAAGCAACTATCTTAACCTAAGACTCAGTTTGCTCACTTGTTAAACGGGGATATTATTTACTCAGCAGTTGTCATAAGGATTAATTTAGGCCCAGTGTTGCCCACAGTGCCTGGTACAAAATATGTGCTCTATAATGGCAGTCTTTCTGCCCCTCCCCCATCAGCCATTGATTCACATTTATTCTGTCATTATACCACCTAGTTGGCATCTTATGTCTCTGGTTCACTGTGGTGTCTAGTGCAATCTGAGGCCCATGGTGATTATTTAGCAGAAACACACAGAACAGAATCAATGGGGTGCTGGCCATTTCCATCCATGCTGTATATTTCCAATGACACAAGCAAATGTTCTGTCTTTACCTGTTTCCTTGTCTTTCTCTCTTACTAGAAGGATCTCTTTCACCTTTGTAAACCCAGGATGTAGCTGGGTAAGTGAGTGGGTGGATGAACACATCGGTCAAGGCCTCCTATTCCTTTATAGGATCTGCAGCCTGAATCTTGGCCTCAATTTTCAAGTCGTTTTGTTTTAGCTCAGGTATTGCCTGACAGCCAGGATTTGTTTGGCATGATCACTTACCTTGGTTATATATTCAAAATCAACCACATCTCAAATGATCCTCTCTACATGCAGTTTTATTTAGCAGTGAGCACGCAAGGGATCTTCAACTGAAGTCTTTTGTTGGGGCAAAAACTGCCCCTGTTTGAATTTCCAAGAGGAACTCAAAAGGAAAAAGGAGGGAGGGAGGGAGGGCTCACTTAAGCCAGCATACCTCCACTGCCACCCCCAAATAATGTATATCTGATTATTGGTTTATTTTTTTCCTTCTGCAAGGTTGGCTGGCCTTCTTGCGTCCTCTTTAATAGTTAATTTTTTTTTAAATTAAAGATGATTGAGTTCCAACCATGTGCCATTTCTTTTGGCACATTTTGTATCACTTCATCCTCATCTCATTTTCTAAATGCGAAACGAACTCAGAGAGTTTAGGAGCCTTGGTTCCAGTCACACACCTAGATGCCCGAGGGCATTTTAAAAGCACTTCTGCTTTACAAAGTTTCTCAGGTCTTACCCACCACTTCACATCCTTTCCTTATAACACCCAACCCAACACATGTGCTCACACACTCACGCACATACTCACACTTAATGAATTGTTTTATAGAAAGATTCAAGAGTCAAAGAAGCCTGTCTATTGAAACAAACAGGGGATGAGTATCAGTATTCGAAGGATAAGCCCCAAATCCACTACAGGGTTAACTCTGGGGGATGGAGCAGATACAATCAGGAAAGAGAGCATACAAAGCTTCAGCTGTGTTAGGTCAAGTTTTACCTCTTAGGCAGGGTGGTATTTATATGGGTGTTTTTTTCTGTTTTTTTGTTTTCTTTGCGGTACACGGGCCTCTCACTGTTGTGGCCTCTCCTGTTGCAGAGCACAGGCTCCGGACGCACAGGCTCAGTGACCATGGCTCACGGGCCCAGCCGCTCCGCGGCATGTGGGATCTTCCCGGACTGGGGCAAGAACCCGCGTCCCCTGCATTGGCAGGCGGATTCCCAACCACTGCGCCACCAGGGAAGCCCTATATGGGTGTTTTTATTATTTGGACTTTATAAGTGTTCATTTGCCTTCAATGTGTCATAATACAAGTTTTGAAGATTCAGTAGCATTGCCTGGTGCTTACTCCCAGTTCTGGCCATTCACACACACACACACACACGGTCACACTCAGTACACACTCACCCACTGACAAGTACACTCAAGCACCGACACACACACACTACACATAAACATTCACATGTTCACCTACACATGTTCAGTCCCAGAAGCCACACATTCAAGTGGACACACACACACACACACACACACACACTGCCTGCCAGCCCCAGCCTCACCACTACTCCACTCCCTGGGTCAAGGGCAATAGGGCCACACACAGGGACCCTGAAACTTGGGGCACAGAGATGACATAGCTGAGCAATGGGACCACCAGGCAGAGAGCAGAGTGAGGATGCATGGGGCTGCTTTCAGGGGCTGACGCAGCTGATGCCACCGAGGCCAGTCCCGCTGGGGCCAACACGTGATGTTCTCCCACCACAGGCTCATCTGGCAAGGGACGGAGTTAAGGACCGCAGGGAAGACGCTGGTCTTTCACAGTTTGGGGTGGGAAGCAGTAACTTGTGTGGGAAACAACCTCCTCAGAAACCATAGCAACACCCATTTGGCGGCTCTGGATTGGACCCCGACCAGACATTTATTAAGCAGCCTCATAAGCTGTGGTCTCCAGAAGAACAATACCAAACTGATCAAATGTTAATAGCTTCAATCTGTTCCTCCTCACTAAACTCCCGCCCCATCCCCTCTCTCCAGACTTTGCCTTTCTGCTTCCCAGCCTCAGCTGAAAACTGCCTCTGCTGCTACCCCAGAGCCCAAGTTCAAGGCCAGGACCGTGAGGTGCAGGTGACATAGGCAGGTCAAACACGGGGACCCTGAGAGTCCAAAGAGGTTAGACGGCCCCAGCTGAAAAGGTTCCAAGATCATCTGATCCAGTCATTCTCAATCTGGCTGCATTTGAGAATTACCTGGAGAACTTTTTTCAAACTATGCCAATGTGTGGGGAAAAAAAAAAAGCCAATGTGTGGATTGCACCCTAGTCCTATTAAATCTGAATCTCTAGGGGGTGGTGATTTGTATTTTGTAAAGCTCTCCAGAGAATTCTCACATGCAGCCAGGGTTGAGAGCCACTGAATTAATTAGACCCCCCTGTAGAGGTGAGGGTGGGGACCCCAGAGAGGGCCAGGAACTTGCCCAAGGTCCCAGAGCTGGGGAGGCACCAGCCTGAGAAAGGAACCCAGACATCCTACCTGCCGGCCCAGCCTTCTGTCCACTTGCCTCACCACGAGTCCCACTCTTTTCTGCTAGGAGCCTGGAAGTGGGGCGGAGGGGGGCAGGGACAGGGGGGATAAAATGAATCCAAGGAGGGTGCGAGGAAACGTAATTTTAACAAAAGTATGGGGACCAGACAGTCAAGGAATCGCAACAACCACACTGACTGATTCCCAGTGTTTACCATGGTCACACAGAATTTACTGTGGCTCACCAAGTGACCTTCACCCAGACACCCAAGCCCCAAGCCCAAACCCTGAGAGACACCTCCAACTCGTCCAGCTTTATCACTCACATATGCAGTTGGTCTCCAAGACGTGAAGAGTTGACCTCCTAAGGCTAGAGCCCCCAGGGTCCAACTCACTGGCTGACGCCCAAGTTCATGCCGTCTATAATGCCTTAACTAGTCTCCCTAAAGGGGCGTACATTCTCCAACCCATCCTCCGCAGAGCTACCAAAATATTCCCTCTCCAACACACATCTGCCTATGTCGCCCCTCAGCCAAAGCTCCACGGGTAGGCCCCTGTGCATGAGTCCAGATGCACTCAGGCGATGTGCTGATGGCCCGCTAACCACACACAGTGCTAGGGGCCAGGGCCTCCAGGAGTAAACAAGGTCACCACGGTCCCCGCTGACGTTCACCTTACATTCTCGATGAGAAGACAGATGCTGACTAATCATGCGATCACTACTGGGATAGAGCTGAGAGAACGGTACTGGGCGAATGTAAATGGGGAGCAGCCTAATCTGTTCTGGGGGGGTGTCTCAAGAATGGCTCCCCTCAGCAAAGCATGGGACGTTTAATCTGATGTTTGAAGGGTAAAAGGGAATTCAGCAAAGGAGAGGACTGGTCTAGACCCAGGGAACAATGGAAGGGGCACAATGTCCTGGGTGGTGAAGGAGTGCCGTCTGGAATCCCAAGAGCAAGGAGAGATGGGGGCAAGAGGATGCTGGTCAAAGGTCAGATTAAGCAGAGTCTTTTCAGTCATGGAAGATGCTTTGTATTTAGCCTTTGGAGTTTAGAAGAGTGACCCACCATCCCAGTGAACCCAGGACTGAGGGGTTTCCCGGGATGCAGGACTTACAGTGCTAAGATGTGGGGGGATGATGGAGAGGAGTGACCGAGGTTGGATCCCAGGTCTCTGACCTGCACTGCCCATGTGTGATGGAGCCACAACTTGGAAGGGACCGGGATGGGAGGGAGGGTGACAAATTCAGCTGTTGAGTTTGGGAAGTTAGGGCAGTATTCAAGTGGAGATGTCAGTAGCTAGGTTCTTGGTTCTGTGGTCTGAAGCTAAAGAAAGATGTAGATTTGAGAGCTATCAGCATAGAAATAGTCATTGAATTATGGGAGTGGATTAGGCACCTAAGGACAAAATTAAAAGACAGCTCACAGGAGGACTTACCCCCCAGCCTTGAGGAATTCCAGTGTTTAAAGATCTGGTAGGGGGCTTCCCTGGTGGTGCAGTGGTTGAGAGTCCGCCTGCCGATGCAGGGGACACGGGTTCGTGCCCTGGTCCGGGAAGATCCCACATGCCGCGGAGCGGCTGGGCCCGTGAGCCGTGGCTGCTGAGCCTGCGCGTCTGGAGCCTGTGCTCCGAAGCAGGAGAGGCCACAACAGTGAGAGGCCCATGTACCGCAAAAAAAGAAAAAAAAGATCTGGTAGGCAAGAGCAAAACCCAAGAAAGGAGGCTGAGGAAGAGCAGCCATGGTTATAGGAGGAAAACCAAGAGTCTGTGATGTCTCAAAGCCTGAGAAGTGCGTGAGTCTAGAAGGACAGAGTGGTCCATCGTGTCCAGCGGTGCTGGAAAAATCAAGTAAAATGGCCAGAAAATGCCTACTGACTCAGGAACGTTGAGGTCATGACGTCCTTCTCAGAAGTGTCTGAGTGAAGCAGTGAGGGTAGAAGTAGATTGAGGAGTGACTGGGAGGGAAGGAAATGGAGGTGGCAGGCACAGCAGGGAAAACTGATGTGGGGAATTTGGCTGGGAAGGAAATTGATGGGGCAGGAGCTAGATGGAGACAGGAGGTGGATGGAGAGTTTGCTCTAAGGTGAGAGACCTGATGGTGGTTAGCCACTGATGGGGAGGATGCAGCAGAGTGGAAGAATTGAGAGAGGAAAGAGAAGGGCTGTCACCACGCCCCACAGTCCACCTCCCGCCGCCCCTCCTGCTGCACCGGCTCTGCCAAGGCCTCCCTCCCGTTGGTGTGCGGCGAGCTTTCCTTTTGTCTGTATCAAAGGCTGACCCCAAGAGGCCTCCCCTCCTCTGTTTTCGTACAGCCCGCTGTGCACACCTCCACCACTGCACTCAAAGCTGGCCGGTTTCCATGTTGCTGCTTCTCCCAAGGCAAGATGCTCATCTCAATTCTTAGCCCACAGCATTGGCTGCCCAGAGTATGTGCTCAGGAAACATTTGTGGAATGAACGCTGTTATGAATGAATAATGATGAACTCGAAGGCGCACATGGGTGACCATGAGGACAGTCTGGGCTGGCATGAGGAGGGGTCTCTGTTCTCCGAGAAGTGCAACCCTAAGAAAATTCCATTGCTGAGGTCCCGGTTAGGGGCAGGGGGGCAGGGTGGGGCGGCCTGCTCACGGGGCTCACATTCTTACCTCCCATTGTTCCTGACAGCTGCACATGGAAAGTAGAATGCTCACCGAGGCCCAAGTGTTCCCCCTCCTCCCCTTTCTCAGCAGGAAGGGAACAGATGGGCGTAATTTATGCTCAAGCCTTTCCCTTGCAGCCCTGGCACTGGGGAAAGGGGATGCAGGAGCCGAGATCCACCCAGGTTGCACAAACTTCTCTCAGCATCTAGGCAAGAGGCCAGCTGGGGTCGGGAGCAGGAAAGGGCAGGCGGCGGAGGAGAGGGGGAGGAAGATAAAGGGACCTGTCACTTGCGCATGACCTTGGCATTCCAGCCCAGGAGCCACCAGAGCGCACGCGGTACCTCAGTGCGATTCTACAACAAACGGACTCTTGCACCTGCTTCAAAGATGAGAAAACTGAGGCTCAGAGAGGTGAAGGAACGGCTCCAAGGTCACCCATCTGGTGACTGGGGCCAGAGCCAGGTCCGTCAGGCTCCAAAAACTGTGTCCCCGCCACCAGGCACCCCTGAGGGAGAAAGTCATATTTTCAGGCCTCCCTTCACCCTCCCTCTCATGGGTCATCTGGGGTGACAGGCGAAAGAGACCCAGAGACCCGGGCTCCTCTGCTGAGGGCATAACACACACTGTAGAAAACACTCAGATGAGAAGGAGAC
Organism: Mesoplodon mirus; assembly: GCF_964341445.2. NCBI lineage: Eukaryota > Metazoa > Chordata > Mammalia > Artiodactyla > Ziphiidae > Mesoplodon > Mesoplodon mirus. The sequence continues at coordinate 33,199,877 of NC_138976.1, read as the reverse complement.
TGTGCTGCAAACACAAAGGGGCGCCTGGAGGGTCAAGGAGCAGCTTTTGTTGGCTTTTGAAGTCAGCCTGCTGCAGGGGCCTGTCCTGCAGCCAACCCTCAGGGCTAGGATGGGGTAAAGGGGAGATTCTAAGGGCTTTTGAGCTCTGAGTCACCAAAACATACCTCCCAAGCCCCTGCTTGCTTCCTCATTCAGTTGTAATTGGGGCAATTGCCGCGGAACCTACACATGGCGTCTGGGAGCCAGTGAACGTGGGTTCAAACCCCACATGCTAGCTGTGTGCCTGGGGCCAAGCCATGTCACCTCCCTGACTCTCAGTTCTTTATCCATAACATGGGCTTGTGAGAAGGAGATGGCGGAACCCAACCTGCAGTTGTGTCCATTTGGCCCATTCGGTGTTGTTTTAGTTCCTCTTTGCTCTATTGGATTGGTTGTTCCTTGAAAAACTTGAGACAATGTACCTCAAAGTACAAATTTCCAACTTCTTGAACTAATCAGAAGGCCTGCCGCTTGGGCCTGCAGGGTCCGTGGCTGCAGTTTAGAGGGACGTGCACACTTCAGTTTTCCACTGTCCCCACCGCTCCCTCCCTCCCTCCCACAATGACATCACCTGCTCCTGGGATGGGGCATTTATTACCCCTGCTGTAAAAACCATTTTGCCAGAGTCCTGAAACTCTGAGCACCCTGACAGCAGAGAGTCTCACCGATTACCGTTCATCAACCTCCCCTGCCCCCAGAGCCCAGCACAAGGCCTGGCTGGATACTCAGCCATTGGTTTGTTTAACAAATACATATGTGTTGAGTCCCTGCTCCATGCAGGCACCTCATGAGGGGTTGGACACTGAGCAACAAACAAGCCAGACACGAACAGTATCTCACAAGAATCCATGAGACCAGCTTGGTCATTATCCCTGACACACAGGTGAGATAGGGAAACTGAGGGACCAAGAAAGGCAGGAACTTGCTTGAGATTCCAAGACAGGGCAAGGCAGAGAGGTAAGATTCAAACACGGTTCTGCTGATTCAGACCAATCCATGTTCTGAACCAGGGCTCTGCAAACTACAGCCTAGGAGCAAAATCTTGTCCACTACCTGTTTTTATAAATAAAATCTTGCTGGAGCACAGCCAGGCCCATTGGTTTACATTGTCTGTAGCTGCTTTCACAGGATAATGGCAGAGTTGAGTGTGTGCAGCAGAGACTACGATGCCCCTCAAAGCCTAAAATATTCACTATCTAGCCCTTCACAAAACAAGTTTGCCAGCCCCTGCTCTGAGCCACTATTCTGAGCCTCCTGCCTTCAAGAAACGTCACTGTTCTCATAAGATTATACTGGGGTGGGAGTGGAGGTGTTAGATAATTTAAAAAATACATTAGGGCTTCCCTGGTGGCACAGTGGTTGAGAGTCCACCTGCCGATGCAGGGGACGCGGGTTCATGCCCCGGTCCGGGAAGATCCCACGTGCCGCGGAGCGGCTGGGCCCGTGAGCCATGGCCGCTGAGCCTGCGTGTCTGGAGTCTGTGCTCCGCAACGGGAGAGGCCACAGCAGTGAGAGGCCCGCGTACAGCAAAAAAAAAAAAAAAAAAAAAAAAAAGGCACATGCTAAACAATAAGATCTTACTGTATAGCACAGGGAACTATATTCAATATCCTGGGATAAACCATAATGGAAAAGAACATAAGAAAGAATGTATATATATGTATAACTGAATCACTTTGCTGTACAGCAGAAATTAACACCACATTGTAAATCAACTAAACTTCAATAAAAATAAATAAATAAGTAGAAAGGCACATGCTATGGTCGAGCAGGCCTAGGTTGCTCTGATACTGAGTACCCAGGGAAGGCCTTTAAATAAAGCCCATTGGGCTAAGATCTGAGTGACAAGGAGCCAGTTACACTGAGAAAGGGAAGGAGAGCCTTGTGGCAGGGGGATGAGCCCAGCAGAGGCCCGAGGGCCTGAACAAGTGTGGTAGGCTCCAGGAGCACCAGGAAAGCCAGCATGCCAGAGTCCAGAGGGCAAGGAGGAGGGCACATGGGTAGAAAAGGGTCTGGTCCGAAGGACTTCCTGAAAATGTGTGAACCCATGAGCTAAGCAGGGCCTGGATGTGACATGAAACCTCCATCTGACGTGTGCTGGCTTTCTGCATCCAGATCCTCCCTTTAAACTGGCAGGACCTCCTCTCCCTGGGCTGTAAAATCAGTTCTCACTCTGAGCCGCCCCTCTGGGACTGGTGTGGGTCAGAGACAATAAAGACATGACGGAAAAGCCCTTGGCAACCATTCAGGGCTGCCCTGAGACTTGACAGCTGCCCCGGACGTGTGTGCTGGGAGGTGCTGACCCGCAGACCCCTGAGATGCAGCCTCCTCCCTTCCCAGCCCGCTGGCTTGCGGTGTAGCCTCACACAGGCCCCTCGGCCAGGCCGCTTCCCCTTCACGTAGCCCTTGGCTAGTGGGAAAGTTTTGAAAAAAGGAAAGGTGGCCATTGGAGGGGGCCACAGACAGGGGTGCCTGGTAATATGTGACCAGAGCAAAGCAGGATTTCTAACGGTCATTTATCTAGTTCCTGGGTCTTTGCTGTCAGGGGTACTGCTAAGCACCCATTTCAGTGACTGACTTGTCAATCCGTAAGGAATTAAAAAGTGAAGAAATGAATAACATGAGTAATGCTCAGATAAAAGCCAGAGTCAGCTTCCCAGCTCCACCACTTATAAGCTGTGTGACTTGTGGAAAATCACAGCCTCACTCTCCGTCTCAGTCTCCTCACCTGTCAAGTGGGAATACCACCTCCTACAAAAGGTTGTTCTGAGGATTAAGTAGAATCGGAGTAATTATGTGAAGCACTTAGCAGAGTGCTGGCTTCACAGTAGCTCTCCAAAACATTAGCACCTACCTTTCCCCTCTTGGACCCCCGTGGTCTCACAGCGCACCTGGCACAGCTGGGCTGGGGGAAATTCTTTTTTTTTATTATTATTATTATTATTTTTTGCTTTATAACAAATTTAATCAGTTATACATATACATATGTTCCCATATCCTGGGCTGGGGGAAATTCTGAACAGCACAGGAGCGAGTGGGTTTCTGAAGCCTTTGTGTGCCTGATGAATGCAGAATGAGCTGGCTCTTTGGGACACAGGGATGAGAGTCCTGAGAAAGCCCAGGGTAACAAAATGTCCTATGATGTAGCTTCATTCATTCATTCATCCACTCAACAACAACAGCAACAAAATTTTTGCATTATAGTTGATTTACAATACTTACCTGGCAGGAAAGATACCATGATCATGAAGGTGGTTTTCCCAAGGCAAAGCTTATCCATTTCACACAACGAAAATTGACGGGGCACCCCTCCGTGTGCTGGACCCTGCAGGAAGGCAGGGCATACAGAGAAGAGGAAGAGAACAGGTGTCAGGAAGCTACCAGATCTCCAGGTTGGAGAAGGATGAACAGCACACAGTGGGTACACAAGTTAATCATGGCAAAAGGAAATGAGTCATGGCCATTTTCCTATGTTCTCTGGGTGCTGATGTAGCTCAAACACAGGCAGAGTAGTCCTTCCTGCTCATGGGAAAACATCACCTCCATCAAAAAGCATGACAAGAGGCTTCCCTGGTGGAGCAGTGTTCAAGACTCTGTCTGCCAATGCAGGGGACACGGGTTTGAGCCCTGGCTTGGGAAGATCCCACATGCCGCGGAGTAACTAAGCCTGTGCGCCACAACTACTGAGCCTGTGCTCTAGAGCCTGCAAGCCACGACTACTGTGCCCACATGCCACAACTACTGACGCCCACATGCCTAGAGCCCGTGCTCCGTAACAAGAGAAGCCACGACAATGAGAAGTCCACGCACTGCAACAAAGAGTAGCCCCCGCTCGCCGCAACTAGAGAAAGCCCATGCACAGCAATGAAGACCCAACACAACACAGCCAAAAATTTAAAAAGCAAACAAATAAATAAATTTATTTTAAAAAAAAAGCATGACAAGGGAGCAACACAGGTTTTATACTCCACACAGGTCTGGATTCAAATCCCAGCTCCTCCAACATCCAACTCTGTGACCCGGGCAAGTCATTCACTTCTCTGAACCTCTGGTTCCTTAAGGAACTCAGCTGGCAATAATACCTACCCCTCTGGCCCAGAGGTTGGGAAGGGTGGAACAGTGGGAAGGGAAGCTCCCATCTGTGGTTCTGACTCTAGTTACCCTCCAATATCGGCTTCCCCCTCCTCTCTTCATAGCAGAACCCCAGATACTAGCTGAGTACATGGCCACCTAGAATAAAGTACAGCCTCTCTGGCTGCTATATTTGGCCAACTAAGTTCTGATCAGTGGGATATATTAGTAACTGGACAAGGTTTCTGCAACTTCCAGGAAGTGTGCTTCAAGAGTGCTCGACCTAATCTCTGTCTTTCTTCCTTCCTGCTTTCTGGAATGCAGATATAATGGCTGGAGCTCCAGCTGGCATCTTAGACCAGGAGGTAATCTTGAGAACAGCAACAAGGCAGGAGCCTGAGCCCCTGACACTATGTCACATGCTGAGGGTGTGGAGGAGGGGTGATGTTTCCAATCCCTCCAACAGAATCCAGTTCTGACTCACCAAGCAAATCACATTCAGGGGGTTGGGGACCCCGTGTTCTCACAGCTAGTGAGCTCTTGAGGGGTAAACACTACTCTGCAGGTGGTGGTCTCCTTTTCCTCCTGGCTGAGGACCCACTGGCTCTGCCACTGAAGTGTCTCCCACACCACCAGCCCCTCCCTTGCTCCCAGTTCTCCTTCGGTGAGGTCATAGGCCTTGCAGGACGCCCTTCCCAGCTAACAATGGCTCTGCTGCAGAGTCAGGTGGTTGCAAGATTAAAAGCACGGGAGCACGTTTATAAATGCACCCAGATGAGAACATTTCCAAAAGCGGGGCCCAAATTCCTACACAGACCAAGACCGGCTGGGTGATTCAGCAGTAGCAGCCTGAAATGCACTTGTTCACTGTGTACCAGGGAATGCCTTCTCCAGCTGGGGCACCGTGCCAGGCCCTCCAGGCGGAGGGAGGGAGAGGCCCCATCCCTGAGAACCAGGAGCCAATGGCCAAATGAGGAACTAACATGTTCATACCAAGCAACACAGAACACAGTTCATTCATTAATTCATTCCTTCATTTATTCAGGGACTATTTACTGAGCACCTACTATGTACCAGGAAAAGGGCCAAGGAGCAAATAGATACAGAAAGGAATCAGGAATCCAGCCTGGGGCTGCCCATCGAACATGAAAACATCCATCCTCACCATCTCTGTCCCAAAGAAGCCACACACGCACTCACACTCCCTCATTTGAAGTCCAAATATTTCTAACAATGAAAGGGGGCACAGGGCTTAACAAACAGACTTGAATTTTTAGGAGCTGCCCACTGGTAGGCAGGGGTCAGTAGTGCTGGGAAAAGACCGGCGGTTTCCTACGCGGTCATGGTGAATCTGAGTCCTGGCTCAGCTGCCACCTCAGGCCGTAAGGCCTTCCACCCGTTGAGCCTCAACATGCTCATCTGTAAAATGGGATGGTGATGAAGAGAAAACCCTGTCATCAGGCACGCCTGAGATGGAATCTTGGTTCAGCCACCACACAGCCAACTAACCTGTGTGACCTTGGCAGATTTGTTTAATGTTCCTATAAAATGGAAACAATATGCTACCCACCTCATGTGATACCAGGAGGATAAACTGCTCTCTGTGGAAAAGAAATGAAGGATCAGGAGGGGGCAGGGAGGGTGGTGGGAAGAGTCTAAAAGCTCCCACCCAGCATCATGCTGTATCCTATGCTTTATCTATTCATTTTTAAAATCTTTTTTAAAATTATTCTTGTAAAACATGTATAGTATTCAAGCTCCTTCCCCTCTGGGCCTCAGTCTCCCCATTTAGAAAGTGAAGGGGCTGGCCTGGAATGATTCTGCTGCTTGGCCTCTGTCAGAAGAAGCCACCTGTAACATTCAACTAGAGGATTTTCTGGACTTTTCCCAGTGTAACTTCACAGCATAGTTTTATATTTGCAGGGCATTTAACAGTCAATCATCTCGGAGCAACATCAGGTAAACATTTTACTGGGAAGTAAAAGGAGGGGTGGACGGGGGCACGTGACCTGGCCGGGATGCGCCAGGCATGGAGTGGGGCATGGCGAGTGCTCTGGAGGCTGCATTCCTGCCCCGCTCACCAAACCAGCCAATCCTAGGGCTCCCACTCTATGCAGAAATCTCGTTAAGTCCATTTTATAAGTCTTTCTTGACAAGTGAGGCCTTTAAAACACGTTCCTCATTGTGCAGAGGGTGAAGTTCAGTCCAAACATTTGTCTGCAGGAGACACTGGGCGGATCCAACTGCTGGGGAACCATCATAAACTCCACTCATACTCTGGGGCCCCAAGAAGGGGTGCTTCTTCAAGATACCCTGTCAGGGGCTCTGCTATGAATAATAATTCAATACAAAGAATAAAAAACCCGGTGCCCAAACACCTCTCAGCCGTCTATACTTTCTATGATCTTTAACCTCACAAATGGTTATTTTTATCCCAGTTTGTCATCCAGAGTCACACGGCTGGACAGGGCTAACCCACATCCAAATTCTGGTCCCCTTGGTACCAAAGCCTTAACTCTGTCTGTTCCACCATCCACCCGCCAGTGTGAAAGGGCGACACAGTGAGTGCTGGGAGTGGATTCCCTAACAGCCCAGCTTTTCATGAAGAGTCCCGGGGACCCTAAATCATCTCACTTTTTGTCAGGCTCCAAAGGAAGACCACTCCCCTGTATAGCCTGGTCTTGACATTGTGTGTGGTGGGGAAAGCTGTCTGTCGGAGTCGAGTTTTGCAGCCACAAGTACAGGGCCGCCCTGCTGGAAGGAGATGTACCTCGTAGCAACTGGGGACCAGATTTAAAAGGTCTTTCCTGGTTGAGATTCCGCGCTTCCACTGCAGGGGGTGGGGGTTCGATCCCTGGTTGGGGAACTAAGATCCCGCATGCCACAGGGTGTGGCCAAAAAACAAATGGTTTTTCCTGGGAAGTTTCTTAGGGCCAGAGCAGGTGAGATGGGCCCCTCGGTGACTCCTGAACGCCGCTAGAGTCACAACCACAGACTTGTTAAGAGAAGGTCAAGAGGGGAAGTCAGACCCTGGGGGAAGCAGGGGTTAGGACGGTGGAGGGAAAGTCCATTTCACAACAGCCTCCTGGAGAGAGATTTCTCAAACTCACCTGAGCAAGTCCCCAGTGCCTGTCTTAGAAGTCAAAGTCAGCTGCTTACAGCAGGACACACAAGTCCTTCAAGGAATGGCCTATCTTCCTGAGCAGCCACCTCCCACCCACCTGCCCAGGGCCAGTGCTGGGCCACACGGAAGGGCCGAGCATCTCCAATGCTTTAGGCTCCCCTCAATTTCACACAGTACGTTTCCAATGTTGACTCCACCCCCGACCAACACCTGCTCATCCCTCGAGGCCAGTCCATCTGGCAGCACCACGGGAGGTCTTTCTGAGTCCCCTGGTCCCTCCTGCTGCCCAGCGCTGTTTGTCCCTATGTAAACTATTAGGCCAGTTGATGGCTCAGTTCCCACCTGTGTAAATCAGAGATAATAATAATAAGAAGAATACGTTTCTCAGAGGGTTGATGCGAAGAGTCGATGACGTGAAACAAAGCCAGGGTTGAAACAGGGCCTGGCCCGCCTCAGTGCTGATACATCCGGCCATCGTCATCCTTCTTGGGTCTGGGTTCCAAGGGAACTGGTAGGGAATTTGCTAGCAGGAGCTCCAGCCTCAAGGCTCAGCCCTCGCCTTCAAGGGGGACTCCTTGTTTCTCTCAGGGCTTGGCTCAAGCTCTGTACTTGAGGACATCCTTGGCTACCCCAACAGAGAAGCCCTCACCCCTCTGAGGCCCCCATTCGGTTGCATACGTGCCACCATGAAGCCCCCGGGCCCCTATACCGCAACATTCTGTTTACATGCCTCTCTCCCATTACACTAAGATAGGGACCGTCTCTGAATCCAAATGCTGGCTGCTTCAGTGATGAAAGAATGCCAACAGGAGAACTGTTTTCTTCACACAGCCCTGGAGAAATCCCCTATATTCAAACCACAAGTCCAGTTTGAGAGGAGATAGATACATAACAGACACAAATAAAACCTGCACTATTTGCCGTAGGCTGTTGTCCATGGAAGCAAGAAAGAGGTAAGGATTTTGTATACACATTTAGTTCACTTTGATCTCAGACTTTCAGAGGTTTGCAGCATCACATTTTGGCAAAAACCCAGTCCAACCCCCATTGGATGCTTGAATACCATTCCAAGAGCACACCTCCAGTGACAGGGCACTCACTACCTGTCAAAATAATCCATTCCATATTCGATACCTCCGACTATTGTAGTTTCCTTTGTGCTGACCTACAGCTTTTTCCATTAGTCATCTTTCTGCCCCTTGATCCCCATAGAATCCATCTGCTTCCTCTTCCCGGGATAGAGATTTCAAGGCAGGGCTCTTATACCTCCAGCCCCATCCTTCCTCCAAAGCAACACCCCAGTTTCCTCTGCCAAGGCTTCAGGGCCCTCCCCAGCCTACTTCCATGTCAATGGACTTCCGCCAATTGGCCCCACTCACAGTGCAGGACCCAGAGCTGTGGGCAGAACTTGGGGTTGGCTCCAACCAGCTCAGAACAGCAAGGTCAACTCTCAGAACCAGAGGTCCTTAAAGATCATCCCAGGAAGTTCAGCTCCTCCCCCTTACAGATGAGACCGAAGGCCATAGACATGCAGTAATTTACCCCAGTGTTCTGACTCCCAGGAGAACAATGGAATCACATTCGTCAACAGTAAACAATATCATCATTGTTGCTCCTTTCGTTGGCAGTCACATCACAGGATGAACTCATGTTGGACTTCAGTCCCAGAATTTTGATATTTTCTTCAATGTTGTCAACATTCATCTTGGAATTCCTTCCAGTAAACAAGTCAGCAAAAATAAATAAATAAATACACGATAGAGAGGTAGGTAGACAGACAGACAGATAAACCCTTAGAAACAGGAAGTAGGTTAGTGGTTGCAGGGAGGAGAGGATGGGGAGAGATTGCTAACGCGTCTGAGCTTTCTTTGGGGGGTGATAAAAAATGTTCTGAAATTTGATAGCAGGGATGTTGCACAATTCAGTGAACATACTGAAAGTCTCTGAATTGTGCACTTATAAAAGGCGGATCTTACAGTATGTGAATTTTCTCTCAACAAAGCTGTAAGTTTTGGGAAAAATATAGGAATAGCTGACTCCAACTTCCTTCAGCTCAGTAGCCTTTCCTTAGCGCCTCTAGTCAACAGATTCTCCAAAGGATCCCAGGGATTTAGAGGATTGCTATCACCCGTCAGAACAAACCTTGGAAATTCCTTCTTGGGTGTTTCCTAAACTCCTGATTCCAAGTCAGCATTCCAAGAAATGGACTCCATTACAGCCTGTTTGGGTCTCAGATGTGAACTCCCAGGCTCCAGGTTACGAACACTCTCTGTGTGTCAAATGCCTTAAATAACGACCTTGCTTAGTGTTCCCAGAAATCTTTAAGGCAGTGGTACTCAGACTTGAGCGTGCATCAGAAATGCCTGGAGGGCCTGTTAAAACACGGAGAGTTGGTCTCCGCCCTCAGAGTTTCTGATTCAGTAGGTCCGGGGTGGGACTCAAGTTTCCAGGTGATGCCACTGCCGCTGGTGTGGGAACCACACATGACACTTAATTCTCCTGTTGTACTAGCGTGGAAACGGAAGCCCAGAAAGAGTCAGTAAATTGCCCAGAATCGCAGGAGGTGGCAGAGACTACGGTGAACTGCCCCAAGAGTGTCTCTCAAATCTCTCCTCTCAGCTTGCTGCTCTCAAGAAGAGAGGTCGGAAATGTTCATAATCCTTTTCCAACCTTCCTTGCAGCTGGGGATGGCTGGGCAACACGATTCCAACCAGGGTCCCTTCTTCCTGCTCCAAATGCTGGCAAGATGCTGGGAAATGTGTTCTCTGGCCCCACAGGAGTGACATGCTAGAGACACTGAGCAGAAAGACAAAATGTCCCCGGGTCCTTGAGGACTGGCTGCTGACGCAATGATCCCAACACTATGGCAGGACTCTGTTATGTATGAAAAATAAACCCCTATTGATTTAAGCCACTGTTAGTCAGTCATTCCATTATTTATAGCTATCGTCCCTAATGATACAAAAGAATGATCAATATTAGAGCCAGGATTTATACCTAAGTCTAACTAACCCCCGACTTATTCTTTCCACTCTCCATACTGCCACTAGGAATGGAATTTTTTGGCTCTGAAGTACTCAACACACCTAAGAAATCTTTTAACTTCCATCTAATAATGTTTGTCAAAGGGAAGTCGCTTGAGTAATTCTCCTCAATTCCCAAGCAAAGGAATTGGATGTGGTTTGAATCTAACCAATGTCCCGTGATTGACCCAAGTAATGGCGCCTTTAGACCCTTACTACTCAAAGTGTGGTCCACCTCCCAGCATAAGCAGCAGTTATCACCTTGGTGACAGAAGCAGAATCTCCATCCCCATCCCAGTGTTACTGAATCAGAATCTGCACATTATCAAGATCCCCAGGAGCTTCATGTGCTCGTTGAAGCTTGAGAAGTAGAGTTCTAGTTCAATGGTTCCCAAGCGTGAGCATTAGAATCACCTGGAAATCTACAACCAAATCTACAAACCAAAAAACAGACCTCACCCCAGACCTACTGAATCAAAATTCTGCTTGAGTAGGAACCAGAAGCCACATCTCTAGTTTTTTAATATTATTTTGTTCAGGGACTTTTTGAGAAATTCATTTGAGAAATTCATTATATATATATATATATATATATATATATATATATATATATACACACACACATTTTACTTCCAATTTCAGGAATTTAGAGAAGTCTACCCAGGGTGCTCCTAGGATGTGTGAACTGCAAAAAGGAGCTCTCTCTACATGTCTGGGCAGTTACAGAAGTGCACTCAGGATCCTAATTAGAAGAGGCAGCCTAGCTCCCGTCAGCCCGCCAGCCCCGGTTAGTTCTCACCTGAAGATGGTTTATGTAACCAGCCTGAGCCCAAGGTCACGATTCAATTAGCAGCTTCTGCAGCAAGTACAGCTCTGTGCTCCCTGGGCTTTCCCATCACCCCAGATTACAGAGCTTTTCATTTCATTTTCACCAAATTAACCTAATTCACATGGAGGATGACTTCCTGCTCAACCACTGCCCACGAGAATGCCGCAGAGGCAGGTGCCTTGTTCAATTAGGAGATTTTGAAAAACACACACAGAACACACTCTTCAAAACAAGGTACCCAACAGGCAGGGGCAGAGGACCACCACCTCCCCCAACCAACTGGCAGAATTATCTCCCTCCAGCTACACATTTCTACTGCCACACTTATTTCCGCATTTTATCATGTAATTGATCACTGGTTTTTTCGGACCACGGGTTCCTGGAGGCAAAGGGTGGGTTTTCATCACTGTAGTACTAGACCTAGACCTGGTAAAAGTAGACACTGAAAAGATGATTATTGTTTGGATGGATGGATGGATGGATGGATGGATAGACAGAGGGACGGAAAGAAGGAGGGTGCTGTTCTTTAAATAGAGTAAAATGAAAAGAACTGGAAGTTAGAGTCTAGAAAACTCAGGTGCAGGCTCTACTTTGCACTAGATAGCCATGAGGTCTCGGTCAAGGCATTTAACCTTGAGTCTTGGTTTACCCTTTATAAGATGGCATCACTAAGCACACACAACTGAATTTCTATTTATTGTGACAACTGAATTAGAGAGTACACGTAGACATATTTTCAGAGAAAGCAGTCCTCAGACTAGGACGGTGGAAAGGGCTGGGTCCCAAAGCAGAGCTGAGCCTAAGTCTGACTTCACCATTGCCAGCTGTTTGACCTTGGTCAAGCATCATAAACTCTCTGTGCTTGCTTCCTGTTTGAGTAAGGGGGATGGCAATGACCCCTCCCCAGGGCCTCTGAAGGAGGCACCGAGACGTGGGCAGAGTGTGGTGCTTGCCAAACACGCATCCTCTTCACTTAAGGCCCCTGTGCCCTGTTGCTGGATGTTGTCTACGTTGATGGAAGTGCCAGTAAGAGGTAGTTGGTAAGAAAAATTGCTTTTCAATTTAAAAGAAAAATTTAAAAGATATTTTATTTAAATTTAAAGAAAAATTTATTTTCAAGAAACGTGATCAAATTGTGTGGTGAAGCATAATCCAACAAACAGATCTCTAATTAGAGACTGGGAGGGAGCGGGCTGTGCTGGGAGAATTCTCACCACGCAGGCCTCACAGCTCAGCACTCTACAGAACATAAAGCTTTCAAAGCCAAGTTTCACAATTTTGCACCACATGAGCAAACTTCATTTGCCTCAATGAGGCAACAACTGCATGCATTTATGTATTTCCCTCTTCCTCCCCCTTCCCCAGACTCCTCACTAACCCACTGCCTTCTTTTTAAATTTTATTTATTTATTTATTTATTTTATTATTTATTTTTGGCTGTGTTGGGTCTTCGCTGCTGTGGGCTTTCTCCAGTTGCAGCGAGCAGGGGCTACTCTTCGTTGCGCTGCATGGGCTTCTCATTGCGGTGTCTTCTCTTGCTGTGGAGCACGGCCCTAGGTGCACAGGCTTCAGTAGTTGCAGCACGTCGGCTCAGTAGCTGTGGCTCACGGGCTCTAGAGCACAGGCCCAGTAGTTGTGGTGCACAGGCTTAGTTGCTCCATGGCATGTGGGATCTTCCCAGACCAGGGCTCGCACCCATGACCCCTGCACTGGCAGGCAGATTCTTAACCACTGCACCACCAGGGAAGTCCCCCACTGCCTTCGTCATAGCCCCCTGCTTCAGCCTACTTCCCTCCTATCCCCTGAGGTGCAAGCTGTTCAGCGATTTGGGGCCAGAGTCCTGGATTCAAATCCGATGGCATGACCTCCCACAAGTCAGTTCGTCTCCCTGGACCTCAGTCCCCTTTGTATCTGGGATCCATCCACTCCAGCCTAGGGGCAGGGGCTGCTGTCGGGAGTCAGTGAGATATCACAGCTGCAGTGGTGGGTGTTTCTCTCTTCTCTGTGTGTGTACGTGGAGATTCAGCTAGAAGAAGCTCCAGTGGATCTGATTCATTTGCTCAGGAAGAAGGGGAAGTGAGAAATCCCCAGACCCAAACCAGTCTTGGATGGAAGCCCTTTACTGCAAACGCCTACAGAAACATCCTGGTATTTTACAAGCCTCTGGCGCCTTCCACAAGGGCTAGGAGGCTGATTCGGCCAGAAGGGCCAGCAGCTGTTCTCTTGATAGCCCGGTGAGTCTGCATGCCTCTCACCCAGCTGCTGTCTGTCTAGAGGCAGTTAGACATCGGTTGCCCAGGAAGAGACATTCTTTGCCCAGAATGATTCTCCCCAAACCCCCAACTCATTCAACCCAAACCGTGGGCAAGCCTATAATCAGGAAGAGCTCTCACAGCAGAAGAGCAGTGGGAGGCTTGTGATGGGCTCTGATTCCGCCTCCAAAGTACAGCTCCGTGGGTCAGTGGCCAGCTACCTGTTCACATTGTGTGAGCCCTCCTGCGTCCTGGTGCGGCTCACATCAAGACCAGGCTCACGCACACTGGGGCTCTGGGCAGTGTCCATTATCTTCTCCAGTCTGTCAGTTCTCAATGACGGGGAGAGGAAGAGGAACTATTGAGTAGCCCTGAAGGGCTTCCTGAGAGACTGAGCATGGCCTGAGCAGCTCAGTTCTCTTCCTACAACACACTGGGCTCTTTCACAGGCATCTCATGTCACCTCTCCCCTGTGGTAGACCCTACTGGGCCCATTTTACAGATGAAGAAACTGAGGCCCAGAGAGGATGTAACAAGCCCAAGTGAACTCAGCTGGAGCATAGCAGACTCAGGTTTCAAATGCGTGTCTGGTTGATATTCTATCCAGTGGCCTTTCCACTCCCTGGGGGCTGTCAGACACCCACATCCCTGACGTGTAATTTTTCAGTCCTTACTCCCAAGTTTCCAGTGTCTAGGCCCAGCTTGAAGGACAAGCGGAAGAAAGCACAAGGTGCCACCCAGCAGAATACACATGCTGGCAGGTGAATGGGGGCTTTTCTTCTGCACAGTCGTGAGGCAGGAACACCCAGCCTTCACCTATGGTAGTACTGACCACGGCTCCCAGAAGTCACCCCATAGCAGAATGGGGCACAGAAGCCATCCCCATCAGTGCCTGGAATACCCAGAAGTTCCAAAGTTCACGACTTGTCACTGATGTAGCCTCAGGTCTAGGAACTACCCTTCACATGGCCAACTTGGGCTAAACAAGTACCTCTCAAAGGCTGCAGTTATAGCAAGGGAAAATGACCTGGCAAATATGGTTTGGGCCTATAAGCCAAAATGCCAATGTTAAATAACAGGCCAGGGAAAGAAAACAAATAATTTATCAGTAGAATGATAGGAAGCCCATGGGTAAAACCGGAACTGCACTTTCTCACCGTGCAGAGTAGATGTGAAATTTCCCCCCATTTCTCTGTGAATAAGGGGCTGGTGCTATCGGTGAAATAATTTACGATCCAATGAGCTCCACTGTAAATGGCTGTTCTGTTTATGGGCTGTAAAAACATCTCTGAACACACTGACCTTCAGCAGGTGAGCCCTGGAATTTATAGCGCTGAAGAATTGTTTTACTGCTCCGGGACTGGCAACAGTCATGCTGGACACCTGTTGGGGGTGAGAGGTGAGAGATCCAGGCCTCCAGAATTCCAGGAAGACGAAACCCTCAGAAGAGCAAGGAACCCCGTGCGAGCCAACCAGATAAAATAAACCACCAGTGCCCTGGCCAGGTCCAGAGCCGGCATCTGTGTCCAGCATGAGCTAACTAAACAGACCTAGGAGGGAATTCCCTGGTGGGCCAGTGGTTAGGACTCGGCATTTTCACTGCCAAGGGCCTGGGTTCAATCCCCGGTCTGGGAACCAAGATCCTGAAAGCCACGTGGCTTGGCCTAAATAAATAAATAAACAGAAATAGGCTAAGGAGTACAGCCTGGAGGGCGCTACTGGAGTTGGAGGATCCCGTCAGAGGCCCAGAGGATGGAATCCGAGACAAGTCCTGAGGGAATGCCACGGACCAAGCTGGAATAACCTAAATAAATGGATAATTATGAGGGGGGCAGGAGCAAGAGAAAGCTCAGAGGTGGTGTGTTAGTCAGGGTTTCCAGAGAAATAGAGCCAATAGGAGATATCTATATAAAGGTACATATAGAAGAGGAGATTTATTCTAGGAATTGGCTCATGCAGTTATGGAGGCCAAGAAGTTCCACAGTCTACTGTCAGCAAACTGGAGACCCAGGAAAGCCAAGGGTGTAATCCAGTCCAAGTCCGAAGGCCTGAGGATTGGGGACCAATGGCATGAATCCCTGTCAGAGGCTAAAGGCCTGACAACCAGGAGCACCGAGGTCCAAGGGCAGAAGATAGATGTCTTAGCTTAAGCAGAGAGAGAATTTGTCCTTCCTCCCCTTTCTTGGTCTATTCAGGGCCCCAGGGGACTGGGTGATACCCACCAGCACTGGTGAAAACTACCCTCTTCATTCAAGCTACCCATTCAAATGCTCATCTCTTCTGGAGACCCCCTCACAGACACCCAGAAATCAGACACCCGGAAATCATGCGTTACCAGACATCTGGGCATCCCTTAGCCCAGTCAAGTGGACACATCAAATTAACCATCACAGATGGGGGACTTCTCTGGCTGTCTAGTGGTTAGGGCTCTGTGCTTCCACTGCAGGAGGCACAGGTTCAATCCCTTGTCGGGGAACTAAGATCCCGCAAGCCACATGGCGTGGTCAAAAGCAAAAACAAAGCTTCACAGATGGGAACTACAGCCTGATAGGGAACAGATCTAGAACAGAGGTCAACTGAGAAATGTTCTAGAAAGTATTCATGAGCCAAAGAAGCAGAGCATGGCAGCCACCAAACGATGCATGGGTGAATGGAGCTGACAGAAAACAACAGGTTCAGAGCAAATAAAAATACTCTTTCTTCTTGACCCTTCAACTGGCTCTGAGAATGTTTTCTTTTTCCCATCAATGCCTCAGTATGGAGATTTCAGAGAGGCCCCAGTGCGAAGCTCACATCCCCAAAGCCAATCACCAAACTATCCAGGAGGATGACAGTGCCAGCCTCAGCTGAGCAGATATTCTTTAAGTCTTCACCAGAAAGCTAAGGTGACATCTGACAAAACCTCTAGTGTTTTACACCAAATTATTGGGCACAGACACTGTGAGAACAGAGCATTCAAAAGTATGAAGATTACCCAGCTGAAAGCACACTTGGAGGGTTCCGACCCCTTAAAGGCAGTGACGAAATCGAGGACTGTGTACAGTTTGTCCACATGAAGAATCCTGGAAGATGGCTTCACACTCCACAAGCGTCCTGGCCAAATGAGGAAGAGTCAGAAGGGTTGGCCTGAAGTTGCCCAATACCCTGGGCCTCTGGGGAGAAAGAAGGAGGAAGCAGGCCATTGTGTCCACACCAAGTTAGAAACCTAGTGACTTCCATTCCTGGTATTATTAATTCTGTACCTTTGAAGGGCATTTTCATGTTTTAATTGAAAAAAATATTACGGTTGATGACCTGCCAGTTCTTTGCACATACAATTATCACTGGAAGCCAGAGGCCCCCAGCTTTTTGTAAATAAACAGGTAGAACAATGTCTGAGAAGACCTGAAGTTTGGAGGCTGGGGCTAGGGAGGAGGTCCTTCATTCCTGCTCGCCCCAGTATGCACATCACATGCCCACACACGTGCACGTGCACATACAGAGACACAGGCATGCACACACACGTGACTGCTCAAGCAAGCCTTCACCATCATAACCCAGCTCCTAGCACTGGGGCTGGGATAGTACAACTACTCGGTGACTATTTTGGCAAATAAATCGTTTAACAAATAAGGATATAAATGAGAGCTAGAAACCAGACCCATGAGGAAGAGGGAGAGGAAAGTATACAAAGCAGATGTGGATTGAAATTCTGCACCCAGAGAGCTCAGCAGTCTATTGGCAAAAACAAAATTGCATAACACTTTCAAGATCACAAAACCCCTCCACAGCCCACATCACTCTTGATTCTCACCCTCTGCAAGAGGTAAGGGTCTCTGTGCTGATGTTATAGAAGAGGAAACTAAAGTCCAGAAAGATCTGCTGGCTTGTCCCAGGTGGAAAGGAACAGAGCTGGGAACTGAAACTTTTGAAGTCAAAGCTCTGGTGGCTCCTGGTCTAGGGCCTTGGAACCCCTGGACTAAATCTACACGATGTAAGCCAGTGACTCCATCACAATCTAGGAAGACTGGAGAAACTAACAATGTCCATCTATTCATTCCTTTACTCAACACCTGCGTAATGGGCACTTGATATGTCCCAGGCTGTTTGTGAGCTAGAGTCACAGCAGTTAATAGGATGGTCACAGTCCCTGTCCTCGCCAAAGACCAAAGGGTTAAACAAAGATATAAACGAGATAATTAGAGACTGGGAGAAGTGCCATGAAAAAGAGAAACAAGGTGATGGGATAGAAAATAATTGTGGGAGTCCACTTGGATGGGTAGCTCTACACGCTTCTGAGAAATGGTCATATGGACCAAAAGCTAAAGGATGAAAATGAGCCAGTCTTTCTGAGAGCATTCCAGGCAGAAGGAGGGAGCACATGTCAAGAGTTGGAGGTGCTAAAGAGTTCAGGGGTCCTGGATGAGGAAGGAGGCCAGTGTGACTGGAGTATGAGTCAGAGAGAAGAATCTTTCCATGGATATAGAGGTAAATGTCAACATAGACGTGGATGTTGATGGAGACCATTTGGTTTTACCTGCCCAGCCTCCCACTCCCTTCTTCTGCCAGCAGAACATCATTTTCCTTTGAATAACCACCCTTCCAGTATTCTCATCCCGTGAGGTTTGGGTGGGTTGACCCCGCTCCTAGCACCAGAAATGCATGCAAAATCCATGCTTGGGTCATCATTCCCTGCCTCTGTCTACCCCCCATCATCCCAACCAACTCACTCATGCACCTACGCCCCAACTGGGCCAATAAATAAGACTTCCAAAAAAAAAAACCTTCCTCAGAACTGTTGGTAAAGATGTAAACGTGAGCTACTGCTGGTGACCATCTCATCACAACAAGAGGAGAACATGCCTCGGAATAAAGCCAGCCCAGAGTAAAGCAGAGCTGAGAATGAATCCTGCAGCTATTGTTTGAGCCCCAGGATCCAGGTGTACCTGAATTTCTCCCCTACGTGAGCCACAAGATGTTTTTTTCTTTTTTCCCCTCAACCAAATTTGAGACAGAGTTTCTCTGACTTGCAACTCACACATGATCCACCTTTACACATTCATGCTGGCTGTTGGGTGGCAAACTGATTGAGGAGGGACGAAAGTAGACCCTTCAGGAGGTTATCCAGGCTTTGAGAGAGCAGGATCAAAACTTGCACCAAACAACATCCAGATTTTTGGAGCAATTGATTACACTGAAAAGAGTTGGCCATCTGTATGCTGCACCCCGCTCACAGGTCAAGTTCGCCTGACGTGTGGAGGCGTGTGCACTTTGCACGTGCTCCCTCCCTCTGCCTGGATCACTCTCATTTTCTAGGTCTCAGATCAAATGACCCTTTCTCGGAGTGGCTTCCAGGAAATCTACCCAAGTGGACTCTGCCAATTCTTCTCTATCCCATCTCTCTGCTCACACGTTCACGGCATATCGCCACAGTCCATAATTATCTCCCTTACTTATTTATCCCTTTGTTCTGTCTCCCCGAGGAGAATGAAGGCAAGCTTGAGGAGGACAGGGACATGTCTGTCCTATTCAGCTCCCCTAGCTGTTGTGTCTCTCGCTCCTAAACACAGCCTAGAACACAGCAGGTGCTCAATAAATACAGGCTGACCACCCTTTGACCCCAGACCCCCTCTCCTGACAATTTATTCCAAAAAGGCAACTCAAAAGAACTATTTTAAATGATAGAGACACAGATAGTCCTTGCAAACAAAACTGTTCCAAAATCGAGGTCTTTAAGTGAATAAGGCCATAGCCACAAAGTGGTTACTGCAGTCTGAGAAAATGATAAAGATTTAGAAAACTGTCCCCAAATAATGTCAAGTAACAAAGGCAGGATAAAACATTGTATGGATTGCACTTATGTTTAAAGACAAATACATACCTGTAATCAAAATCTAAACACACATGGATAAGTACAGGAAGGGAGGTGCAAAAATAAACAGGTGATGTGGAAGGTGTGTGGATCCAGGGTTTTGTTTTTTTTTTTTAAACAGTGCTTCTTATCTCCTTACAAGTGGATTTAACAATAAACAGGAAACGTGGAGTTGTGCAAAACGACAAGATTTGGAATAAAATGCTGTAAGACATTGGGCTGTAGAAATAATGTCAACCACAGGGCTCCTCCCTCCCAGCCGCCCCTCTTGCTACTCTGAGCGCTTGGACACTCGGCTCCACTCACACTGAACCCGTAGCTGCTCCCCCAAATCATCATGACTTCTCATGACTCGGTAGGGGCCCCATCTCTGTGCTCCCCCAGCACCTGTGTATCACACTTGGGAGACACCTAGATACTGAGCTTTCAGGGGACGCCTAGCTGTCAGTCTCCCCCACTAGTTCCTGAGTTCTATGCAGACTCGCATCTGATTCATTTCTCTCGCTGAGCCCAACCTGTGTTGTACTGAATGGAAATATAATAAACCGTGCATTGTGTGGTAGAAGCAATATGGGTAAAACGTAACTAAAGAGAGAGTGAGCAATGGTCAAGCGGTCTAGAGCGAGGGCCCTGCATTTACCAAGAAGCCTTGTTCCTTGCAACCAGCCCCAGCTCTGCCCAGCAGGGTGGAGTCAAGTCTCCTGCCTTCCACCCCTCCGTGGGTGCTCCCACAATGAACATACACAGGCCTCATGCCATCTCTCTACCCAGCTGGCTTCCTTGCCTGAGCTTGAAGGAAAGCAGAATAAACAGCATGTCTGCACATGGTCAAGGTCAAAATCACCATCCCCCATGCCCCAAAGGCCCTTCAACCACTCTTTTTTATTTATTTGTTTCCAACTACTCTTTCTGAGTCTCAACTTGCAGGGGTGGATGTAGGGGATGAGAAAGTAGGACCAGATCTTAATGGGGCACTCCTCTGAGAAGCAAAAACACAAGTTCCAGAGAGGTGGAGATGAAGACCCATGTCCTGGGAATTATACTGTCACAAGAATGCTAGTCACTAGCTCATGACAAAAAAACAGATTTATTCCCCCAAATCACAACTTCATTTCTCCCCAGAAATCAATCACAAGCTCAAAGCCTGCAGCCTTTTTTTTTTTTGAATTTTATTTTATTTATTTTTTTATACAGCAGGTTCTTATTAGTCATCCATTTTATACACATCAGTGTATACGTGTCAATCCCAATCTCCCAATTCATCACACCACCATCCCCACCCCCCCGCGGCTTTCCCCCCTTGGTGTCCATATGTTTGTTTTCTACATCTGTGTCTCAATTTCTGCCCTGCAAACTGGTTCATCTGTACCATTTTTCTAGGTTCCACATATATGCGTTAATATGCGATATTTGTTTTTCTCTTTCTGACTTACTTTACTCTGTATGACAGTCTCTAGATTCATCCACGTCTCTACAAATGATCCAATTTCGTTCCTTTTTATGGCTGAGTAATATTCCATTGTATATATGTACATCTTCTTTACCCATTCGATGGGCATTTAGGTTGCTTCCATGACCTGGCTATTGTAAATAGTAAAGCCTGCAGCCTTGATATGATTATCCCTGTCCGCCTGCAAAGACATTTTCCTGAAGATTAGATTTATTTGTTATCTTCTGCAATGCTTTGCAGATAAGGAGTTAAGAGCCAGTTAAAGCATGTTGGAACGTGTACAGAAGAATTGAAGATTATCACCACTGTTACTAGGGTGGGTCATAAAGCTGGACAGATGCTCAGTTGAGTACCAATAATCATTCTACATAAATGATCTGAGACCCAGATATGTCATGTATACCTAACTATTTCATACCTCGATGTGATTATTTCTCTTTTTTAACTGTGTAAACACAAGATGTGGCTCTTTCATTTCCCACTGTGGCCAACTCAATGGACACATTTATTGAAAGCAGTGCCATACAAACCTAGATTTTCTAATGACAGTTGAAACAAATCTCTCCTTCCCTGACACAACTCAGATGACTTAAAAATATTGAAATGACACATGTGTGGTCTCTGAGGTATTGAGAAGCTTATAAGGGAGTTTGGCACGTAGAGCAGCCAGAGTGTTTGTCAACTGGAACATAACTCCCCACTGGAGGCCCCTGTCTCCATCTTGTTCCCAGAGGCTGGCATTTGGGAGGAAGGCAACAGGTTCGAATGAATGAATGAATGAATGAGTAGGTGGACTAGATCATTTTCAGACATGAGCCTGGTTATCTTTAGGATTCACTGTGAAAACTTAAAGCTGAATTTAAAAAGCACATCCTTTGCAGGAATTCCCTGGCAGTCCAGTGGTTAGGACTCAGCTTTCACTGCCGGGGCCCAGGTTCAATCCCTGGCTGGGGAACAAAGATCCCGCAAGCCACGTGGCGTGGCCAAAAAAAAAAAAAAAAAAAGCACATCCTTTCTCTATGTCCCTAATCCTAGGGTTGCTTGACTCCGGTCAAGCACCCCCAGTTTAAAGAACATTTATTAATTAGGGTGTTTTCAACAGCGACAAATAAGCCACCCAATTTAAAGTGGCTTAAAGAATTAGGAAAAGTATGATCTCAAATACAGCAACTACAGAGGTTTCAGGTAAGTTACAGAAGAGATCCCTCCCACCCACACACAGTTTTATACATGAGCGCCCATTAAAGTAAGTCCTCAGTTTCATCACCCAAAGGTAGAGAATCTTATCCAACTCAGAATAACCACACCAGGCAGGTGTAGATCAGAGCACATGTCTCAGTGAGGCTTCTGCTAAACTTCTCATGACACTTAAAGGGCTGTGTCACTCACCTTTCTTATTCATGGCTTATGTCACTAGACTAGAGGAATTTACCCTAACATCTATGGCTTCTGTTCAAGGGAGTATTCAAACCAATCATGAGTGAGTCCATTTCCTCACCTGCAGGAAGAAAGCAGAGTCTGCACTCAGGAATCCTCAAACATCACTCTGCCTTCAGTATCACAGGATACCAAGAACCCCATTTCCCCACATTTTATTTGAGATTTTGATACAGAATGCTAGCACAATGATGACAAATCCATCTTCCCCAATTCAGATAACATGATAGTGAGAGGTAGGGTGAGTTCAAGGTTGATTTGACAACTTCATCAAGGATCCAGAATTCTTCCATGTCTCAATATATTAACTTTGCTCCCAGACTGACTCCCTTTATGGTCACAAGAGGGCTGCTATAGTTCCAGCCATCACACCTGAACAGGACAACATCTAGAGAGACTGAATCTTCTAGTTTTCCCCTTTTGAAGAGTTGAAGAAACCTTTCCAGATGCCTCCATTCAGCACCCTCTTTACTTCTATCTCTTAAACCATAGTAGATGATACACCTGCCCTAAAATCCATTGCTGAAGAGGGAAAGTGGGATTACTAACTACTGTAACTAAGTAAATGAATGACATTTGACTGGAGATAAACACCTTCCATGATCCAACTGTGGTTTTGTTAGCAGAGAAGAAAGGGGGAGTAGGCAAAGTCCAGGTAACTAACAGGACCTGTACAAAATGTTCCCCATCAACAGAGACCTTTCCGGGGACTTCCCTGGTGGCGCAGTGGATAAGACTCCATGCTCCCAATGCAGGGGACCCGGGTTTGATCTCTGGTCAGGGAACTAGATCCCACATGTATGCCACAACTAAGAGTTCACATGCCACAACTAAGGAGCCCACCTGCCTCAACTAAGACCTGGCATAACCAAATAAATTTTTTTTTAAAAAAGAGAGGCCTTTCCAGTTTGATGCTGTCGGGTTCCAGGGCTCCCTTCAGGCAGGGAGGCCATGGAAGGGAAGGGCTTAGGCACTTGGGTCACCTACGGGTTTGCTCCTGACTCCTCGGGAGGCCTAAGCAAAATGTGGGGGGCAGGGCTTCCCTGGTGGCGCAGTGGTTGAGAGTCCGCCTGCCAATGCAGGGGACGCGGATTCGTGCCCCGGTCAGGGAAGATCCCACATGCCGCGGAGCGGCTGGGCCCGTGAGCCATGGCCGCTGAGCCTGCACATCCGGAGCCTGTGCTCCGCAACAGGAGAGGCCACAACAGTGAGAGGCCCACATAACGCAAAAAAAAAAAAAAAAAAAAAATGTGGGGGCATGCACTGGCATGATGATTTCTGGCATTGCTGTCACCACTGGTTATTTGCTTGTCTATGCCACTTCCCCAAATTTCCACACCTCAGAGGATACAATAGGAAAAAATATAGTCAGGGTACAAGGGCAAAGGGAGCCACTTTATTGGGTACCTACTGGACACAAAGCATTTTTTCACACACCAGGTCATATCATTCTCACGGTAACTGCCAGCTGAGTATCTATGGCAGTCTGTCATAAATGAGGAAGCTGAGGCATGATTAAACAACTGCCAACATCCCACAGCTAGAAAGTGGCAGAGCCAAGCCTCAAGCTCGGAGCTGCCTGACTCTAAAACCTGCAGCCTCTGAATGCAGACATGTTAACCTCCAGTGCGAGATGCAGCACCAAAGCCACCGGTGATGAGAAAGAGACACAGCAGAAATTATGAAGTCAGTGCCAGAAAAGCTGAATAAAGAGTTAATAATGTTCAGGAACCCAGAGACTGGCATCCCATTATGACCTCATAAACACAGATCACACGCACAAGTTCCAAACAAGCCACCCTCTGCTCCCAAAGCCCTATCCGTGGGTCATCACGAATGGATTTCACAAGACCTCTAAACAGTATGGTCCACGGTTCCACACTGGGCCACAAACTGCTTCCAGCTCACAATAAATACAGAAATGGAAGTGAGTGATTAGAAACCTTTAAAATGCTTTGACATGGTTGTGATATTCAAGCACATAATTAGCGGACGCTTTCACGGAACAGGGTCTGTTTGAGTGTTGAATGCAGGTTGCATCTGGCACAGGCTGCATTCTAGTACTGGTCTCTGATGAATTTTAAAAATGTTTAATGAAGATAAATTAATAAAATTTTTAAACCCCGGTTCTTTACCACAGAGCGTTGGAAAAGCATTGCCCTAGCGTTGGCTGGGTAGATATAATTACTTCCATTTTACAGGTGAAAAGAATGAGACTCAGACTGAGTCACTCGCCCAAGGTCAACACCAACAAGGGTAAGAGGCAGGAAAGGCAAACTCTCTAGTTCGGCAACAAATGAGAACCATGAAATCTCTCAGCTCCTGATAACAGAAATTTAGCAAGAGTTGTAAAAGAGCAAGAGTTGTAAAAATATGGAGGCTTATTTAAAAAAAAAAAAGAAAGAAAATTTCCTCTAGCTCTGCCTTTACCAAAAGTTCAGCTAAGATGTCTCAGGGGAGAACTACCTATAAAGGGAGGCCAGGAATAAAAGGGATATGGATGGCTTCATTCCTGACAAAGGCCAGTCTTTTGCATCCTGATGTACAGATAGGCTTACTAACTGTTACTGCAATTTCACTTCCACAAATCATGAAAGACTCTTTTTAAAATCCTCCCAGTCTGGTTCTAGAACTCACTAGCCCCATCACTGCCAACCCAGCTGACCAACCCACCTCCTCAGAGCTTGGCCCTTTCTAGAAAGTTCTATGAAGTTCTCTTCCCTTCCCCAACTGGAAAAGCTCTGCTCTGCCTGAAGACATTTTTGAATAGATTATTGTTATATCAACACTCTGGGTTTCAAGAACTAAGAAGCATTCAAGTCATTTTACTTTGTCATATTTTTAATTATTATTTTTTAACTGGTACTATATTTATTGAAAAAATGTTCATGTAAGTAGACTTGTGCAGTTCAAACCTGTGTTGTTCAAGGATCAAATGTATTTGCATATATATATATATATATTACATATATTTATTTATATAAAAATAAAATGAAATCTCTCTGTTCATATATATTTGCTCTTGTTAAAAACTCTCAATTCCTATTTTCTTGAGGTTTTCTTTTTTTTGCGGTACGCGGGCCTCTCACTGTTGTGGCCTCTCCAGTTGCGGAGCACAGGCTCCGGACGCGCAGGCTCAGCGGCCATGGCTCACGGGCCCAGCCGCTCTGTGGCACATGGGATCTTCCCGGACCGGGGCATGAACCCGTGTTCCCTGCATCGGTAGGCGGACTCTCAACCACTGCGCCACCAGGGAAGCCCCTCTTGAGTATTTTATCTTCAGTGGATGTTAGTTTTTTTTTTTTTAAGAAGATGTTGGGGGTAGGAGTTTATTAATTAATTTTATTTATTTTTGCTGTGTTGGGTCTTCGTTTCTGTGCGAGGGCTTCCCCTAGTTGTGGCAAGTGGGGACCACTCTTCATCGCGGTGCACAGGCCTCTCACTATCGCGGCCTCTCCTGTTGCGGAGCACAAGCTCCAGACACGCAGGCTCAGCAGTTGTGGCTCACGGGCCCAGTTGCTCTATGGCATGTGGGATCTTCCCAGGCCAGGGCTCGAGCCCGTGTCCCCTGCATCGGCAGGCAGACTCCCAACCACTGTGCCACCAGGGAAGCCCCATGGATGTTAGTTTTTATTGAAGGCTTTTTCAGCATCTATTGAAATAATTATGAATTTTCCCTTAGATTTTAAATATTTTTTCTCTTGGATTTTTTTTTAAAGTATACTTGATTTACAGTGTTTCAGGTGTACAGCAAAATGATTCAATTATATATATATTCTTTCTCAGGTTCTTTTCCATTAATCAAGCTCATTTTAAAAGGGGGGGGGGCGCGGGAATAGGGACTTCCCTGGTGGCGTAGTGGTTAAGAATCTGTCAGCCAATGCAGGGGAAATGGGTTCAAGCCCTGGTCTGGGAAGATCCCACATACCACGAAGCAACTAAGCCCGTGTGCCACAACTACTGAAGCCCGCGTGCCTAGAGCTCATGCTCCGCAACGTAGAGTAGTCCCCACTCGCCACAACTAGAGAAAGCCCGCGCGCAGCAACGAAGACCCAATGCAACCAAAAATAAATAAATAAGTAAATTTATTTTAAAAAGGGGGGGTGGGATATATAGTGGGGCTGTTCTGGGGTCTCTAGAAGAGCACGCTGGGGACTGGAAAACCCAGGGACCTCTTGCTCCCTCTCTCTTGGAAACTACTGGACTCTCTCGCACTTGCTATATCTTAGCTTCTCTCCACCTGTCTGCCCCAATCTCCTTTTTCTCCAGTGCTCCTCTCCTTACCTGTTGCTTTCCTGCTCCTATACCTTCACTCGCACACAATCAGTGTGGCCTCCCAACCTCAACTCTACCTCGCAACTTTGTAAATGCAGCACCAGCGCCAACTAGATCCATCTCTGTTCCCAAGTCTAACTTCCTGGAAGAGGAATCTGATTGGCTGAGCGCTAAGCTGGGCTGCTAATCAGTGGTCACCAGCCTACCTGAGAATCAGCTTTCCTGGGGTCCAAGGTCAATCTCTGGTCTCAACAGCCGTTGCCAGGAAAGGCCAGGTGTGTGATATGGAGAATGTCTGATTCTGCGAAGGACACTCTAAGCA
This sequence comes from Mesoplodon mirus, assembly GCF_964341445.2. Lineage (NCBI taxonomy): Eukaryota > Metazoa > Chordata > Mammalia > Artiodactyla > Ziphiidae > Mesoplodon > Mesoplodon mirus. The sequence continues at coordinate 33,173,204 of NC_138976.1, read as the reverse complement.
AACTGGCCAACACTGCTAATGTGGTCTGGTCAGGAATAAATGAGAAATAAATGAATTCCTATTCATCCTTCAGTTCCCAACTCTGCTGACACCTTCTTGGGGAGGTCTTCCATGATTTCTCTAGGTTGGTTTGTGTTTTCTTTTTTTAACATCTTTATCGGAGTATTATTGCTTTACAATGGTGTCTTAGTTTCTGCTGTATCACACAGTGAATCAGCTATACATATACATATGTTCCCATATCTCTTCCCTCTTGCATCTCCCTCCCTCCCACCCTCCCTATCCCACCCCTCTAGGTGCTCACAAAGCACCGAGCTGATCTCCCTGTGCTATGCGGCTGCTTCCCTCTAGCTATCTATTTTATATTTGGTAGTGTATATATGTCCATGCCACTCTCTCACTTCATCCCAGTTTACCCTTCCCCCTCCCCGTGTCCTCAAGTCCATTCTCTACATCTGTGTCTTTATTCCTGTCCTGCCCCTAGGTCCTTCAGAACCTTTTTTTTTTTTAATATTCCATACATATGTGTTAGCATACGGTATTTGTTTTTCTCTTTCTGACTTACTTCATCCAGGTTGGTTTTTATTCCTTGTGCTTTTGCAGCGCATCCCTCTACAGGAACACTCTCTGTGTTAACTAGAAACTGCTTTCTTGGGACTCTGCCTTCGCCACCAGACGATGAGGACTCTGAAGATTCAGACCATAACCTGTGTATCCTCAGTGTGTGGTGTGGCGCCTGGTGCTGGGCGAAGAAGGAGCTCAATAAATGAGCGGGGAGTGAATAAATGAATGAATGAATGAACACCTGAATCAGCATCTGAATGAAAGACTAGACAGTGAATCATGCTATTCAACTTGACAAATTTTAGTCTTTCTGCAACCACTCAGGATGAGGAGAAGGAAGAAGAGGAGGAATTAAGAGGTAGGAGGACTCTATAAGGAAAGGTAAAAAGAAAGAAAATTACCCCCAAAAAGAAGAGACAAAGAAGTGGGTGACCTGCCGGCTGTGTTGCAGCATCTTTTATTTCTAGGTGGTTTTTTGGGGGGATTGTTAGATTCCTTAAAATAGCATTTGGGAATAAGGGATTAAGGCTTGGATTCAGTTTCCCCATCTGTGAAATGGAGATAGTAGCAGCTGCTTTGCTGGGTGGCTGAGAGGATAAAAGTGAGGTTACAGATGATAAGCGCCCAGCAGAGCACCTGAGGGCAGGTAAAAGGTGCTCCTGGGTTCTGGGTAGAGTTTTAGAACTGCCTGGAACATCCAGGCAGGCTCTCAATGACAGAAGGTAGTCCGAATGGGGACTTTCACAGAGAAGCACTGAATCCGGATGAAATTATTCTTCACCATGGGGCTTAGAGTACGAGGGAGCTGACAGCAGGACGTGCTGCCCAATGACAGCAAGAGGCTGGCACAGGCCAATAACAGTGTTACGATGTTAATCATTAAAAGGCTATGTGTGTTTTTGTCCGGGGATGAGGCACGTCAATCTTTGTTCTCCTTCTATTAGATGAAAGGTGAGGTGCTACCAAAGGTGGTGACTCTGAGGTGAGAGGATGGCAGGCCTGCCTGGCCACCTGCACAGCAAGGCTCTGGCTCCCGCAGCCCCCAGCATTCTTGGAGTCCTTGAAGGGGACAGCTGAGCAGGTGCAGGCAGAAAGGGAGGGCAGGCAGGTTAGTTCCTCCCAGGAATCCAGGCTCCGCCCAGTCAAATGAGAGTCCTCTGTAGCTGACTGGCAAAAGAGAGTTAAAAAGGAAGAATAGGGGCTTCCCTGGTGGCGCAGTGGTTGAGAGTCCGCCTGCCGACGCAGGGAACACGGGTTCGTGCCCTGGTTCAGTAAGATCCCATATGCCACGGAGCGGCTGGGCCTGTGAGCCATGGCCACTGAGCCTGCGCGTCCGGAGCCTGTGCTCCGCAACGGGAGAGGCCACAACAGTGAGAAGCCTGCATACCGCAAAAAAAAAAAAAAAAAAGGAAGAATAAATATGATATGATGGTGCCTATCAATATTTTTTTAAAGCAAGAATAAAAATTTTTAATAATTTTACAAATTAAAATAAAATTTTAAATTAAAAATAAAAACTAAATTTTTAATTTTAAAAAATTAAAAAAAAATTTAAAGCAAGGTGAAGATCTATACCCAAGAGAAATGAAGCATATGACCACACAGAAACTTGTACACAAATATTCATGGCAGCATTATTCACAAGAGCTAAAAGATGGAAACAAGCTAAATGCCCATCAACTGATGAATGGATAAACAAAATACAGTATATCCACACAGCGGAATATTATTCAGCAATAAAAGGAATGGAATATTGATACGACAAGGATGAAGTTTGAAAACGTTATGTTAAGTGGAAGAAGCCAGTCGCATAAAAAACCCACATATGCTGTGATTCCATTTATATGAAATGCCCAGAATAAGCAAATCCATAGAGACAGAATGTAAATTAGGGTTGCCTGGGGCTGGGGGACAGGGGACTGGGGAGTGGCCACTAATGGGCACAGGGTTTCCTTTGGAGATGATTAAAAAACTCTGTAACTATACTAAAAAACCTTGAATTGTACACTCAACAGGTGAATTGTGTGATATGTGAATTATAGCTTAATAAAGCTGTTACGTTAAAAAAAAAAAAAAAAACAGTGTGGAATAGCAGTTTATGCCTGCATTCTAGGTCAGATTTTTAGCTCTCATGTTTTCATTGAGAAAACGCTGAGCACCTATTAAGTGCCAAGCCCTCTTCTAGGTGCTGGGTCCACAGCAATGAATAAGACAGATAATGCCCTGCTCTATTGGCACTTATGTTTTATTGGAGAAATCTGGCCCCCAAGCTTTTTTTTTTTTAATTTAAGGCAAATAAATAAATAAACGCAAGTGTGCTGAGGCCATGAAGCAAATATGGAACTTAAAGAAAGAATCCCTTAGAATGCAGAAGCATGCCTGGAAGAGGAGGAATTCCAGGGAGAGGGGGTAGCGTGTGCAAAAAGCTTCCTGTGGACCTTACACCAGTCCCTCCAGCTTTCTGAGCTGTTACACACAGTGTGATGGCGAAACACCCATTCCTCACTCAAGGGAGGTCCTGGCTCTGTGCTTGGCAGAGAGTGGGACCCAGATATTATTTCCCTCCCTCTCCATCCCCAACTCATATGCTCTATGCCTCCAGCCTGGATTGCATATCCTTCCTCTCTCTCCCTCTAGAAGGGCCACAGAATCAGCCTGTGATAGTTTGTGATCTCTTTTCCCTTGAACAAGGCCGAGCCATCGGTCCCTTGTCAGGTCCCTGGTGGCCGGTATCCCCCTAGAGGCTGATGCCGTGGCCTTCTCCTCTCAACGGCCTTCCAGCTGGCTCTGGGCTCTGTCTGGCACTGGTCAGAGCTGGAAGCTTGATGAAAAGAGAAAATGCGATGCTGTTAATAAAAGCAGAGGTTTTAGACTCAAGCATATCTTGATTCCAGACAGACTTACTTGTACTTTTTCCTGGCTAAGTGCCCTGGGGGGTGGGGCTTCTCCCCCTAACCATTTTTTTTTTTTTCCAGGAGCATCAGCCTTCTACTACCATTTATGGAGCATCATCCAATATCTAACTGAATCCTCACCATCACCCATGACGTTTGACACCTCCGTTATTACCAGTTTACAGAAGAGTAAACTGAGGCTCAGACAGTTGAAGTCAAGTGCCCATACAGCTAGTTGATGAAAGAACCCGGATTTAAACCCAAGAAGTTGGGACTTCCCTGGTGGTGCAGTGGATAAGAATCCACCTGCCAATGCAGGGGATACGGGTTCGATCCCTGGCCAGGGAAGATCCCACATGCCGCGGAGCAACTAAGCCCGTGCGCCACAACTACTGAGCCTGTGCTCTAGAGCCCGTGAGCCACAACTACTGAAGCCCGCGCGCCTAGAGCCCATGCTCCGCAACAAGAGAAGCCACCGCAATGAGAAGCCTGCGCACCGCAACGAAGAGCAGCCCCCGCTCGCCACAGCTAGAGCAAGCCCGCGCGCAGCAATGAAGACCCAACGCAGCCAAAAATAAATAAAATTAAACACAAGAAGTCTGGATCCGGAGCCTATGGTCTTTACAACTACACACTATGACGTCTCACAGGTATGAAATTGGACGATAACGCCTGCATAGTGGGTTCTCTGTGAGAATTGACGGAGCTAGTGTACATAAAGCATCTTGGTGTTTGGAATATAGTGTCCAACAAACAGTATCTAGCCTACAACCCCTACGCCCCTGAAACTTAAAGTGGGTTCTGCTGTTGGAATGGATTTTTTTCAGACTTCAAGGTGAGGTGTGTCCCAGGGAGAGACGGACAACATTGAATAACTGTCCTGTGGAACTCTCCAGCATTCCCTGGAGTTCCCATCAGGACCTGGGACTCCCCTTACAGAACAGACCCAGTAGAGGTGACTTGAGCTTTAAGGCAACCTGCTAGCATCAGCTACAGGGGAGCTGGAGCCCGACAATAGCTCTGAGCTGGATGGGGGCTTCAGTGGGTAAGTGGAGGAATCGGGAGGACTCCCAGGAGGTGGGCTGGGAGTGGGGGGTGGGGGGTCCAGTCTCCTTGGCCCTGTCAGTGGCAATGGCTCTCAAAGTCAACCCGGAGGCAAAGAGAAACTTTCAACGAGAAACTTTCAAAGGAGACTTGGACCCCAGCTTGACAATGAATGAGAGGGTACCGCATTCAACCACAAGGAGAGCCGCACTTTACCCCTGTGGAGTCAAGACAGCAGCAGACGGATGTGGAGGGAGCCTAAAATCAGTTCTAGCACTTACCAAGAAGGAGCTTCTAACTGTTCCAAGATTGTTTCCCCATTTGCAACATGAAGCAAATACCACCAACCTTACAGGGATCAGAGCACCAGATACATACAGCAAGTATCCAGCACAGGGGCAGGCACATATTTTTATTTAAAAAGAGTAATCCTCAAAGCCCTTATTTACTGTGCTAAACTTTATACATGCATTTGATATTCTCATTCAATCCCTGTAACCACTTTGTGAGATAGATCTCGTTATTAGCCCCATTTTGCACATGCGGATACTGAGGCTTTAAGAGTTACAGGATTGCATGTTCCAGGTCATACAGCTCAGCAGTTGTCAAGCTGGGATTTGAATCCGGGCAGTGAGATCTCAGAGCCTCCATCTGAACTGGTTCCATTCGCCCTGCCCCTTCTCAAGAGATCACTCAATCCACCCCAACACCAGTTCAAGATAACCAAGTCATTCGTGGTAACTGGGACAGGGGGCTTACCCGGGACAGTTACCTGTCCCAGGTAACTGGGACAGGGGGCTTAAGCCCATGCATGGGTTTTAGACAATACCAGCTCTTCCTTCCTAGAGGTGATGCAGTCGTATCTCATCGAATCCTTGCAACAGCTCTGCGAGACATGTAATCTATTAACTTCACTGTGCAGACGGGAAAACAGAGGCAGAGCAGTGAAGTGAATCATTCAAGGTTATGGTCAGGCAGTAAGAAATGAGAGCCCACCTCAGCCCTAGGTTGGGTTCCAGGGAAATAGTTGCTGGATAATAAGTTAGTTCACCTCTGGGAGGCCAGGAAGCCTTGTGTCTACACAGGAAAACAAAAGTAGATAAATGCAGGAATTCACAGCCCTATAAAAAATGAATTAAGATAAAATACGTACCCTTACTACCTCATGAGGGAGGTTTATGAACACTAATGCATGACAATGACTCAGAGGACCATAATTATCTTATCATAAGTTAAAGGCAATCAATTTTCATTTCTAAGTAAATATAATATTTCCTCAATCCTAAAACACACCTTTTTTTTTTTTTTCCCCACATTTGGTCATTTCTGAAGTCCGGGTGCAGCTACCATGGATGTGCATGTTGAATTTGTGTCTTTCTTTCCCCCCAGAAAAGCTGGTATTGAATGGAGACTGTGTCAGAGAACGGATGTTGCCTTAGAATTGAAGTTCCTGCTTCTCGCCTCTGTCCTAGGTGAAGTCCCCTGCCCCTCCTCCTGCCTTCCTTTCCCTCTCTCCAGTCAAAAGAGGAAAACTGAGCATCCTTTGTTAGGAATAAGAGACACCCAGCACTCTCTTAGAGGACTCGTGGAAGAATTAAGTGGTTGGGGAAAGCAAAAATAGAGATCTTCTCTCCCCCAGCCCAGGACACCCCCTGTACTCTGATCCCTGATGCAAGGACATGGGAATGGTTGACTGAGCCTGGATCTGCCTGTCCTAGGCTGGAAGAGTATGGTCAGTGGACAGCAGGTCTTTGTGCAGCTGGGACATGTGAGTCCAGACACGGCAGACCCCTCAGCAATGCCACAGTAGAACCTGGTGGTAAACCTGAGGCTCTGGGTTCCCAGAATGAATGCTTCTCACTGTGCTGCCTCCGGTTTTTTCTCTCAATCTCCCTGCCGGGAAGGACCCTCCCGCTGGCCCAGGAGAGGTGATGCTGTCCTCCTAGAGGCAGAACAGGCTGTGTGCCCCTGGGCAAGTCACTTATGGCTTCTCTGGAGACTCAAACGCCCCCAGCCTCATCCTGCCCCAAGCTCTTTCTCCGGATAAACAAGTGGCCTCCTTCAAGGGCCTCCATTCTCAAATGTGGGATTGATAGAGATCATGGGCCCTCAAGGGTCTCCTTCTGTCTCCTGGACTCTTAAAATGTAAAAGGTGGCGGTCCAGTGGTTAGGACTCCGCACTTTCACTACTCAGGGCGTGGGTTCGATCCCTGGTCAGGGAACTAGGATCCCACAAGGTGAGGCACAGCCAAAAACAAACAAACAAACAAAAAAAACCCCAAAAACAAAATATAAGAGGAAGAAAAACCTCAAAGAAAGCACCCAGTCAGAAATCAGAAGTGCTGGGTTCAGCCCTGACCCTCATCCTTCCTTGTCCGTGAAATGGGCACAGCCCTTTCCTATCTCTGAACCTGGTATCCCACTTCCCTTCCACCCTGGCCTCTGAGGCCTATAGGCAAGACTCCATAGTTCCTGGCAGGCTCCGCCTGGCAGGGACTTCTGATAAAGCCCCTGCACTGTAAATTTTGAGGGGGCAGCCTCTGGCCTGCCTTGTTAATGTCTGTTGAGTTGAATCACTCAGAAGCCTCACTCTCGCCTCCTTTTAAATGGCAGACCCCAAAGACAGGTACAACTTTAGTTTATGCCTCTTAAGTAAACTTTAGCCTAAGGATCTCTGCCTCTATCCCTGCGTACAGAAAGAGAAAACAGAGCCAAGCCTCAGCCCAAGATATGTGGGAGGGGGTGTGGGAAAGCAGGGAAGGGAGAGCAAGGGGGTGGATGAAGTCCGCAAGATGGCCCAAGGATAAGTCTCACCAAGGCAAATGGCTGGCAGTGCCCAAATTAGCTGGGAGTCACTGAACCCAAGCAGTGCTCAGCAAGCACACATCTCCCCAGGGCAGTGGGTGCTGGGTGACAGCCAGACTGCTGGATTCATGATCCCAGCTCTGCCGCCTATAACTTTTCTGACCTTGGGTCACGACTTAACCTACCTGTAAAATGGAAGGAAGTAGCACCTGCCTTCTAGAGCCATGGAATGAGAACAGTGCTAGCACAGAGCTAATTCTCTAGTATTTTTCACTGCTATTAACTGCCCCGAGGCTTACATACATTATTATCTCATAGAATCTTCAGGACAAGCCTGGGAAGAAATAATTATTTTCTAAATGAAGAACCTTGAGGCTCAAGTCACACTGCTGGTTTGTAGCAGGGCAGGGATTAAAGGCTCCCTTGTTCTTTCTAACTTTAAGTTCCACCATAGCAGGTCCCCTCCCCGACGGACAGATAGAAAAGTACAAGGTTGTGGGAAAGGGAAAGAAAAACGATGAAGGGAAATCAGTGCCACCGGGAAAGGCTCAAGGTGGGAGAGGCTGGCTGGTGGGACAGGTAGGAGGAGGATGCTGGACAGGAGGATGCTGGCTGCAGGCTTTCCCAGCAAGGCTGCAGCCTCTGAGGCTCAAGAGAAATCCTACTGCAGACAACACCACAGATCACCAGCCACAAGGGAGGAAGGAGAAAAGGAGAAAGCAATAAGGATGGGCCAGGCTGGGCGGCCCTGGGTCCGTTCCCTGTGCAGGCCCTGGAGCTCAAGGACAGCCCCAGGCTCCTTGGGTCCCAGACATTTCATTCTGGCTAAGGGAATGGGGAGGCTGGGCCCAGAGCGGGCAGAGTCACATGGGCGGTGGACAGGCTGCATCCCTACCCATCCCAGCAGGCAGCAGGCAGGCCAGTGGGGAGGTGGGCAGGAGCCCAGAGGGCCAGCCGCTGTGACCACAAGCCAGGCATCTTTCTGGCCACAGGGGTTGGCAAAGGGCAACCAGACTGCCTTCTCAGACTGGAAAGAGAAGGAGTCTCTTCAGGTCGGAGAAATTCCTGCCTGTGCCACTTTCCTATTCCCAGACTCGCCAAATATTAGAGCAGGAAGGGGCTTCCCAAGGTCAGCCAACGGGACCTTCTCATTCTGCAGTGGAGGAGAGTAAGGTCACCCAAATTTTGAAGGTGTAAATGACACCAGAACTTGGGTGCTCCAACGTCAACACCCAGTCCCATGGTCTTTGGGGAAGTAGGTGAGACTCGAGTCAGGACTCCACGGTTCTGGCTCTGCTCTCGGCTAGCAATCTTCTAGATGTGTCCTTCAGCTTGCAGATTCTATAGTTCTGAGATCGAGAGTGGCGGGCATGCACCAGGTGTGTGTTTGTGTCTATTCATTCAGCAAATATTTATCGAGGGCCTTGGGCCAGGCTCCACTTCAGGCCCTGGAGATAAAGCAGTTCCCCAAACAGATGAAGCCCTTCCTCTCGGGGGGCTGACATTTCACTGAAGAGACTGTGGAAGTCTATGTAGAAGGACCCTTGCATATCATTTGTGCCCAGACTCTGGTGGGTGGGGAATGTCCCCTCCATACCACTGAGCACCACACCCTTCTCTGGGCCTCCTTGTGCATCACAGGGGATCTCAGACAAATCTCACGAAAGTATTTCCTAAGCCACCACCCTGCACCCAGGCCCTCGGCCCCCACCGCGCGGGGTGCTTCAGCTGACACCCTTTGCCCTGCCTTGCAATCGCCGATTTTGCTCGCTGACTGTCTGAACAACCTTAAGTGGGCCTGCCTCGTGACGTCTCCTCTGGTCCCCAGCGCCTGGGAGACGGGAGCTCCCTGGAACCTCTTGATGAATAAAAGTCTGATTGAATGAAGCCATTGATTCTGAGCTCCGATCACTCATCTGTAAGACAGAGGCGATCCCTATCTGGACGACTCCTGATTGCCCCACAGTTCAGATGAGACAGGAGATGAAAGGACCTTGGAACCAGCAAGCTGTTCTCCCAGCGATAGTCCTTATTATCCCCCATAAAAAATGGCACCAGTTAAGTGCCTCTCTCTGGGAAAGGCGGGGAAGGGCGGCGATCCTGGAGCTGGCAGGGAGTGTGTGCTGGTGCAGGAATATGTGTGTGCACGAGGCCCAGAGATGCTGCAAGGAGAACCGGCTGCCCGGGTCAGCAGGGCCCAGCTGAGTCAGTTCACGGCAGAGAGCAAAGGGGAGGAAGGGAAAGAGAGAAGACACCCGAGCCCCCATGTCCATCCATCCGTCTGTCTGTCTACTGCAGCCAGTAACCTCCAGGCAGGACGGAAGCACTGACCGGCCGTAAATGACTGCTGGCTCCAGGCTGGCCACCCACCCTGACTGCCCTCACGGAAGGGCTGGACTTTACCCAGCAAATCGGGAAGGAACTGGAACCTCTGAACTTGGGACTTGGGCTCCGTCGATAAGGCCAGTGGACAAACAGAGGGCAGGGGCTGAGGCTGCCCTTTATACACACAGAAGCCCGGCTCCAGGCTGATACTGCCGAGATCTTTGCCCTTTAGTTCAGACAGGAAATCTTAAAATGGAAAATGAGCTGCGTAAGAAGGGGCGCGGCCACCAGCTCACAGGGAAGACAGAGCAGGTTGTTCCCAATACAGCTTTGAATGGGAAGGGACCCAGCCAGCCAGGGGTGTCTGGGCAACAGAGAAGGCGGCTGGGCAGGTGAGAGCAGCATGAGACTGCGTTCCTGGTGTGAACGAGGCAGCTGGAGGGCCGGGGAGAAGCAGAAGCCTCATCTGAGCCACAATACACCACCTCTTCCTCGTGGGGATTGAACCCACCCGTAGGAACCTCAGTTTCTCCATCCATAAACGGGGCTAGCAATACCATCTCCCTCAGAGAGCACACGAGAGGATCCGAATGAAGGCATGAGTGTGCCCTGCAAAGTGCAAAGGGCTTGACAAGCAACCCCGCATCCTGGTCGAGCCCTCCCACGCCGCGCTCCCCAGCCCCCAGAGGTATTTCACGATCAAGAGGAGAAATCCAAAATAACATCTCCTGCCCCCCATGTCACCCCCATACACCCTCGTGCTAGAAGTTCAAAGAAAAGAACATTGGGAGAAGATACATAATTAAAGAACCCCAGCAGTCTCCCTGCTGAGGTTTCCAAGTAGTTATTCACCTGCAAATTACTCCTCTCATCTTAATTCTATCTCCAGATCCTTTTGACAAGGTAAATTCATTTATTTACATATCTAACCATCCTGCTTTGGTAAACATTCCAACGAGCTTGGATGGCCCATTAAAGAGACAAAAAGTTGAAGAAGTAAGGCAGGCAGGAGAGAGAGAGAAATTCACTCCTGGTCATTGCTGGCACTTACAGAATTACCCTTGGAGAGTAATTAATGAGGAATCAAAGCCAAGGCAAACCTCATCCCCTGCCCAAAGGGAGCTGGTCACAGCAGGGTGGGAGCTGCTGGAGGCCCCTGTTCCACATGGCCCATACCTCCCACCAGCAGTAAGGGTTGAGGGGAGATGACTGGACGGTTCTGGGCAGTGCTGTGGGCTGCACTTTCACTTCCAGGAAGAACCCTCCTGATCCAGTGAAGTCACTCCTTCTCATTCACAGACCCCCAGCCCTACCAGACCACGCCCCACCAAGACCTGGCCATTTCTGGACCTGGCACATCTTAGGCACATCCATTGCTAGCTGCTGAATGGATGAATCAATGTACCGTTCATTCTGGTGTCTTAAAGCCTGTCAGACGTGTCTAATCCACAGTCACCCCTCGGATTAAGGCCACCATCGTCCCTTGCCTGGACCAGGGCCTCAGATTATTCTCTCTGCTTCCAGTCTCTCCTCCTCTCAGCTTCCACACAGAATTATCTCCTTACAAAGCAAATGGTAAAAGCAAGCAAGGTAACACTTCAGCTCTGACCACCAAGGAGAAAGTCATTGTTAAGACAGGGACCCCTGGGGAATTCCCTGGTGGTCCAGTGGTTAGGACTCGGCACTTCCCCTGCTGGGGCCTGGGTTCAATCCCTGGTCAGGGAACTAAGATCCCACAAGCCGCACGGCCAAAAAAAAAAAAAAAAAAAAAAAAGACAGGGACCCCTGGAGTCAGACAGCCTGGGTTTGAAGTCTCGGTCCAAACAGACCACCTGTGTGGCCTTGGGTAAGTTACTTAACATCTCTGAATCTTAGCTTCTTCATCTATGAAAAGAAAATAATAACAGTATCTACCTCTTTACAGGTGTTATCGTTTCCAGTATGAGTTAATGAAGGAATGCCAAACGCTTAATAAACATTAGCTACCAGCAGCAGCATAATTATTATTGTCATCATCATCATCATTGCTTAAAATGTCTTCACTGTCTTCCCATTGTCCTTGAATTAAAATCCCTAGAGGGGTGGGATAGGGAGGGTGGGAGGGAGGGAGAAGCAAGAGGGAAGAGATATGGGAACATATGTATATGCATAACTGATTCACTTTGTTATAAAGCAGAAACTAACACACCATTGAAAAGCAATTATACTCCAATAAAGATGTTAAAAAAAAAAAAAAAAAAAAAAAGCCAAGCTCTTTAGCTCAGCTCGTGAAACCTGAGCCTGCTGGCCTCCCACCCTCAATTCTCACCCCTTCCCCACTCTCCCTAGTCCAGCCACAAAAGGCCTTGTCATTTCCCAAATGCTCCTCTCTCACTCCACCTCAGCTCTCTGCCTCAGGCTGCTTTCTCTGCCTCTCAGAACCCAGAGGTGCACACCCAGCAAACCTGAAAAGTGCCCACAAAGGGGCTCCATCCTTAGAGACTTAACCCTGGTTTGGGCAGAGAACGTGTGTGAAGCTCAGAGCTGGACCTAGTGACCAGACTATCCAAGTTTGTTGTCTTCTCAAAAGAGCTTCCTAGTTGTTTTGAAACATCCAACAATTCTATGGAAAAGAGAAGGTAGGTATGGCTGCCCCCACTTTAACATGAAGGACCCATGGTCCACACAAAGCCAGTGCCTTGCCTGTGGTCACCACTTAGCAGCTACAGGAATAGAATCTTAAGTCATCCAAGACAGCAGAATGGGGGGAAAGAACACCCACCTGAAGGTGGACCTGAGCTTGCATCCCCAATCAAGACCTTGGGCAAATTTTCACCCCTCTAAGCTCCCAATTTCTTCATCTGTAAAGCGGAGGAAAGAATGACTTTCTTGCAAGGTGCTTTGGGAAGATGAGTTGAGACACCTGCTGTAGGAGAAAGTGCTCGGCCCCTGCCTAGCCTTGGAAACAAGAGCAAAGGGATGGGAGGAGAGGGAGGCTGCACAGCGGCAGGTGTGCAGGGATGTGGAAGTGGCACAGGAAAGCAGGAGTAGGCAGCCTCTGCCTCCACCCCGGGGCTCTGGGACTTTCACAGCCTTCACTCCTACAGGCCAAGGGCAAAGGGCATCCTCAGCGGAAAGGCACAGGGCAGTGAAGACCAGAAGTGCAGGCAAGATTGGAGCTGGAGACACAGGTCTGGGGGAGCCAGCATCCACGAGGAAGCCACAGTGATGGGACTGGGTGCAACTTCCTAGGGAGAAAGCTGAGGGTGGTACCAGAGGTGCACCTGGGACCAGGAGACGGGGGAAGAGACTTGGAAAGGGCAGGGACCTAAAAGATACAACAGTGATTATAGAATGGTCACCCCAACCATCAGCCCAGAAACAGCAGCTCTATTTATTCAACATTTTCCTCCAAGTGTTTTTTTTTTTTTAACATATTTATTTATTTTTGGCTGCGTTGGGTCTTTGTTGCTGTGTGTGGGCTTTCTCTAGTTGTGGTGAGCAGGGGCTACTCTTCGTTGCGCGGGCTTCTCATTGCGGTAGCTTCTCTTGTTGTGGAGCATGGGCTCTAGGCACGCGGGCTTCAGTAGTTGTGGCTCGCGGGCTCAGTAGTTGTGGCACGTAGGCTGTAGAGTGCAGGCTCAGTAGTTGTGGTGCACGGGCTTAGTTGCTCCGCGGCATGTGGGATCGTCCCAGACCAAGGCTCGAACCCGTGTCCCCTGCATTGGCAGGCAGGTTCTTAACCACTGGGCCACCAGGGAAGCCCTCCAAGTGGTCGCACGCACTCTCATGTGTGTGTTTTGGGGGGTTTTTGGTTGCATTGCATGGTTTGCAGGATTTTAGTGCCCCGACCAGGGATTGAACCCGGGCCCTCAGCAGCGAAAACACTGAGTCCTAACCACTGGACCACCAGGGAATTCCCCTCCAAGTGTTTTCTAAGAGATTTTTATATATTTCACTAAAAGAACAAATGATCCCACCCATGCTACAAGTCATGTTAGGGGAAAGTAAAACAAGTTGTCTTCCCTGTCCAACTAGGACATGGACTTCTCAGGGACAAGATATAGATCCAGAGCCTGGCCCAGGGCAGCGTCAACAGAGATCGTGAATGACTGAAGAAATTAAAGAAGAGGGAACACTAAGATCAGAAAGTGAAATATCTAGATAGCCCTTAAATTCATATTTTCTTAATATGAATAATATTATAGTTATATAATAATAATAACCTGATTATTATTATTTAACCTTATTTTCCAAATGACAAAGTAAGCTGTTACGTAAGTAGAAAAACTGTTTTGAGTAAACTAAACTGGATTAACTCCTGCCTCCCACACTTACTTCTCTGAGCCTCAGTTATCTCATCTGTTAAATAAACATTATTTTGTATTTGGAATCAGCATTGGGAGGAGTCAAGATAATGTATATAAAGTGCCACCCATATGGTTTTCACATAATACATGAAAACTTGCCTTGCAGACCATAAAGCAAGTCCAACAAAATTCAGATGCACAGCATGTATGCTGCTTTCTCTGACCACAAAGCAATTCAGTTGGAAATAAATAATGAAAAGATAACAGGGAGCCTTACGGTTTTGGAAATTTATGAGCATACTTCTACAGAAGTCAAAGATCAAAGAAAGAATTAAAGTGGAATGTGAACATAGATAGAACTGGATGTCAATGAAAATGTTACATATCAAAATAGATTGGGACTTCCCTGGTGGTCCAGTGGTTAAGACTCCACGCTCCCGGGGTTCGATCCCTGGTCAGGGAACTAGATCCCGCACGCATGCCGCAGTTAAGAGCCCACATGCCACAACTAAAAAAAAGATTCCACGTGCCGCAACTAAGACCCGGCGCAGCCAAATAAATAAAAATATTTTTAGAAAAACAAAAAACAAAATGGATTGAACACAGCTAAATCAACACTCAGGGAGGAATACGTAGCCTTAAATGATTAGATTAGAAAAGAAGAAAGGGTGAAATACCGTGAGCTAAATATGCAACTTAAGGAATTAAAAAAATAATTACAGCATAAACCCAAGGAGAGCAGACCATAAGAAAGAAATAAAAACGAGAGCAGAAATTAATGAAATAGAAGATAAAAATAAGATAGCTTTAACGAAGTCAAAAGTTGGTTCTTTAAGAAGTCTAATAAAATTGAGAAACTTTCGGTGAGAACAATCAAGAAAACAATGACAGGGTTCAAATAAATAATATTAGGAATAATAAAAGGGAAAAAGTTATAGATAGGCAGAGATTAAAAAGATAAGAAATACTACGAACAACTTTCTGCCAATAAATATAAAACTTAGATAAAATAGAAAGATTCCTAGAAAAGTATGTGACCAAAATGGACTAAAAGAAATGAGAAAACCTAGCTTTTCCTTTAACTGTTAAAGAAATTAAATCTATTATTTAAAACCACCCCATAAAGAACTCACAAGCCCACTGGTTACAAAAACAAGTTCCAACTAAATGTCAAGAACAGGTAACTACAGATAATTCAAACTCGCAGAAAACTGAAAGAGGGGAATGATTTCTCCATTCATTTGATGAGGAAAGTACAGCTTTGATATCAAAATGAGGCAGAAATAATATAAAAAAGGAAAATCACCAGCCAATAAAAATTACAATCCATATGAACCTAGATGCAAAGCCCCTGAACAATATATTAGCAAATCAAATCCAGAAACTATAAGGGATGATTATACACATGACCAAATGTGGTTTAACCAAGAAATGCCATGTTAACAAAACAAAAAAAAAAGAAATGCCATGTTGACTTAAATTAGCTATTTATTTATGCAATTCATCATCATAACATATTAAGTGAGAGAAATCACAAGGTAATATGAGTAGACACACAAAAAGCTCTCTAAAAATTCAACACTAGTAAGTGTTTGAAAAAAAACATTTAGCAAACTAGAAATAGAAAGAAATTACCTTAACTTTAAAAATGATATTTACAAAAATCCAAAGTAAATATCATACTTGATGGTGAATTATTAAAAGAATTTCCTTTACAGTCAGCAAAGAAGCTGGTATCCTGGTTTAAATCTGATTTTTTTTTTAGAGGTCCTACCTCATGCAATGAGACAATATAAATAAAAGAAAAGTATAAAAATTTTCTTTATTCCCAAACTATATGATTATCTACCAAAAAAAATCAATGGAAACTATAAATTATTAGAAAGAATAAGAAAATTAGCAAAATTGTTATCAGTAAACAAAACAAAAAATTGCATTTAAAAAATTGTAATTTTATAATCCAACAATCATCAGTTTAAAATGAAATTTAAAAAATATAATTTACCATGGTAACAAAAATAATTCTAATAAGAAATATACAAGACCTTTATGAATACAGCTATAAAACTCATTAGAAGACATTTTAAAATATTTAAATGGAAAGAGAAAGTGGGTTTATGTTTATGGATAGGAAGTTTCAATAGATAGATGTCAAATGTCCCCAAACTGATCTGCAGATTCAATACAACTGAAGTAAAAATACCAGCAGGGTTATCCAGGGAACTTGAACATCTCATTTGAAATGTATGACCAAGAGCAAAGGGCCAATGGTAAATCAATTACCATTGTAACCGAAGAATAACAAATAACAAAACTTGCCCTTCCAAATATCAGAACTTACTATAAAATTATAAAAGTTGATAGGATACTATTGATATATGGAGAGACATATATGCCAATTGGGAGAGAACTGAGCCTAGAAACTGGCCCATGTATTTATAGATAATAGGAAAGAATTTCAATGCAGGTCAGCAGATAGAGATGGACTATTCAATAAATGGTTACGGAGCAATCAGTTGTGCATATGGAAGATATAACAAAAATGTTGATCCCCACCTCACCCTTACCAAAAAATCAGTTTCAGGTATTTTAGTGACTAAAATGAAAAGCAAAACTGTAAAATTTTTTGAAAAAATATGTAGAATGTATTGATGGTTTCAAGGTAGAGAGGGAGTTCTTAATCAAACACTAAAAAAGCATTAACCTTTATCAAATTGGTAAGTTCAACAACTTCTGTTCATCAAAATACAATACAGAAAAGTGAAAATGCAAAAACTGGAGAAAATATTTACACCACCAGCCAAGGAATGGTACTTGGAGCATATAAAGAATTCTTACTGAAGGAAGGAAGGAAGGAAGGAAGGAAGAGGGGGGAGGGAGGGAGGGAGGAGGAAGGAGGGAAAAAAGGAAGAAAATGAACAAAAGATGTAAATTGACATTTTGAAAAAGAGGAAAACTTGAATGGCAAAATTTTTAAAATTTAAAATGCAGTCAACCTGATTAGAAATCAAGAAAATTCAAATCACAATGTGATATTTTCATCCACCAGAATGGCAAACATTGAAAAGTCTGACAATACCCCCAGCAGAGCCAAGTATCTGGAGCACTAAATTGGGCAATAATTTTGGAAAATGATTCGTCATTTTTCAGTATGTTTCAATATGTTTGGGAATGCACATACCCTATGACCCAGCATAGATTTATGTCCTAAATTAGGAATTCTTACACATGTGAGGCAGGAGACAGGCCTAAGGATGTTCATAAAAGCATTGATTTGTCTGGGTTTTTTTGTTTGTTTGTTTTGGGCGGCACCATGCAGCTTACGGGATCTTAGTTCCCTGACCAGGGATTGAACCTGGGCCATGGCAGCGAAAGAGTCAAGTCCTAACCACTGGACTAACAGGGAATTCCCAGAGCATTGTTTGAAATAGCCAAACACTAGAAACAACCCAAATGGCCATCTGCAGGATAATGGAAAAATCTCATAATGTGTGATACACTCATACATATACAGTAGTAAAAATGAATGAACTAGAAATAAACTCATTGTCATGGTTGACTATCACAAACTTATAAGGAATCAAATATAAAAGCAATGGTTTCCTAACTATTCTTTGTGTCTTGACTCACATTGAAAATGATAATACTTCTACTGTCCTCATAGCACACCAGGATCAACTTGAAGTCTTGGGTGATCCACCCAGAGTCACCAGGTGACCAGTCCCCATAGATTTCTTGGCATTGTTAAGCTCTAACATTCACTATGCTGGCATTTACACACATCAAAAACATGCAAAATGTAACACTATATTGTTTATTGACACCCGAATATGTGAAAAACAATAAAGAAAAGAAAGGGAATAATGAACAAACTTACCTCTGGGGTAAGGGATGTGGGAAAGGGCATGCAGTGCATTCTGCCATGTGTCAGAAATATTTCCTTACAACTGTGGGCTACAAAGCTATATGTATCATACGGACTTAACTATTTAAAAGAAGCATTAAAGAAAACCCCCAAACCAGAAGAAAATGTATTGAGGTATTAACCGTGTTTATCTTTGAATGACAGATGTCTCTCTCTCTCTCTCTCTTTTTTTTTTTTTTTTTGGTAGTTTCTAATTTTCTACAATGAACATGTATGCCTTTTATAATCAAGGAAAGAAAGAAAAAATACTTTGTTTCACAAGACAGACCCCCTAATTGTGAGGATAAACACCAGGCAGCTGAAAGGAGAAGGAAGAAAAAAAAACCCACTAGGTATAAAAATAACTTTCCCTGGGTTTGATCGTCTAGCAGTAAGCTACAATCTCAGGAACTCTTTCTCCCCTGAGCTTTTCTGGGTCCTATGCGACAAAATAAGGCAAAATGTGCCTGTTGAATAATGCTGTTCTCAGTCAGGTAGAAAAGAGAAACCTTTTGTGCATTTAAGGAAAAAAAGCACACTGGTCCTCCCAGGTCTTATTTTTAGCTTTACTGTAATTCGGTCTCCTACGATGTTCTGCAGCCAAGTGAACTCAGAAAGTTTGTTTTTCCTTCTTTTTTTTTTTTTTGCGGTACGCGGGCCTCTCACTGTTGTGGCCTCTCCCGTTGTGGAGCACAGGCTCCGGACGCGCAGGCTCAGCGGCCATGGCTCACGGGCCCAGCCGCTCCGCGGCAGGCGGGATCCTCCCGGACCGGGGCACGAACCCGTGTCCCCTGCATCGGCAGGCGGACTCTCAACCACTGCGCCACCAGGGAAGCCCTGTTTTTCTTTCTTGAAGCATCATCTGTTGCTCCGTATTTTGTGGAGGTGAGTGCCATGCGGTGTCACTGCAGGCAGGGACTTCCCTTGAGATTAGCGTGTATCCTGGCATTCATCTGATTTGGACTCAGCCCCTCACTGGCCGCAGCAGTTGCTAAATTATTTCCCGGGAGGAGACTACGAACTTGGGGCAGTGAGGGGATCAGAGTAACGGTGAGGTTCAGCTGGGCTTGTGGTCCCCTGATGCAGACGTCGGAACTGAGACACCAAGAGGTGAATGATCTGCCTTTTGTCACCGGTGGGGGAACCAGGTATGGAACCAAATGCCTCAGGCTGTGACCAGCTTGGCCTCACGCCTTGTCCTGCCACCCACGGACGCTGTCTTTTGGCCCCTCGGTGACATGCCACCTACCCTACCCGGATGCCAAGAGCTGGTTCTAGAGTTCCACCCAGGAGCCCTTAAAAATCTTCTCGTGGGCAACGTATGGAGAGAGAAGGAGGAGAAGGAAAGGAGAGAAGAGAGACGAGAAGAGATTCATCTCCTTAATAACAGCTAGTGCTCTCCACGTGTCAGACTTTACCTCAGACAATTCACCCTATAGTAACTCATTTAATCCTCAAAGCCGACACAATGGATTCAGTAATGGTTTTTTGTTTGTTTTTGCCTGTTTTTCAGAGGACAAAACTGAGCTTCACAAAGGTTAAGCGTCTTGCCCACAGTCACATGCTATTAAGGGCTGGAATTGGACTTGACCCTAATAATATGGGTTTGGAGCTTGAATCTGAACTACTGCCCCCGCCCCAAGCACCCATCACAGGTGCCTGAGGAGTTGAGTTTTTCCTCCAAAACAGAAAAAAGGCTACATGTGGCTCGGCTACCCGCAAACATTCAGGGGCTCCCGATTTCCTGAACTTGTTTTTCAGGATTCCACGTCTACCTCTACAATCTCTTCCCAGGATGACCCCTCCCTGTCTACCCAAATCCCAGGTCTGTGAAGAATGCCTGGTCCCCACCTCGGGCCTCCACCCCTCCAGGTTCAAGGCTGTCTCTGGTTTTAACTGCCAGGCAGCTTTTCTCCTTTCTCCAGTTTCCTGGAATGACTTCTTTTCAGCCCAATAAGGCAAGAAGCCGTCACTGATTTCATCAAATGCATTAACTCCTTCATTCAATCAACAAATTGTATTAAGCAGCCACCATGTGACAGACCCTGTGAATTAAATCATGAATAAATACTCCAGTGAAACTCATCAGGGAGGTCAAGAAAGACTTTTTTGAAGAACTGGTGGTTGATCAGGGATCTGAAAGACAAACAAGAGAAGTTAACTAGAAAAACTGGAGGAGGGAAGTGTTGCTAAGAGGACCAGACCAAAGGAACCACCATGAACCAACAGACAGATCAGAGACAAACCATAAACTAATTGTGGGAATAGGGCCAAGTTATTCCACCAAACTTTTTGAAAATCAGTTACTCCACAACAAAAAGCAAGTATCGGTGCTTATCCCATAATCAGAATACTACGTGATTATATTTGTAAAGTCCTTGGCACAAAGTGTGTCACATAGTTCTCATTAAATGGTATATCCCTTCTGACAGATGTTTCTCTTGGGGAGTAGAAACAATCTCGTAATTTTTATAAGCATCAGAGTTTTAGGGCGAATGGTAAGATGTTATTATCTGGTCAACTGCAGATCCCTGAGGTCACCAATGTCTGTTATTTGTGTCCCTGCCCAAAGCTCCACTGAAGAAGGGGACTTCACTTGTCTTGCTCACTACTATATCCCCAGTGCTGAAGCAGTGCCTGCCCCAAAGTGCTAAACTGGGAATGTTTGTTGAATGAACGTTTGATGGCTTTACTCATCTGCTAGACCAATGGTTCTCAAAGACTGTTTCTCCAAGCAGCAGTGTCTTGGAGCTTGCTAGAAACACAAATTTTCAGGCCCCACCCCAAGTCTAGTAAATCAGGAACTCTGGGGTAGGGCCAAGGAATCGGTGTTTTCACAAGCCCCCCAAGTGACTCTGATGCCCACTTGAGTTTGAGAAGCACTAGTCTAGAAATCAGCTCCTAGAGAACAGGGTTTGGCTTACTTAGTTCTAAGCTTACTAAGTTCTAAGTGCTGAGCAAATTCATCAGGTCTGAAAATTGTTGTCCCTCCTGAGCTCAAGTCCCTCTGCAACACTCAAGCCAACCTAAAGAATGTCAGAACCAACCGGCTCAGGGAATTGCGCCTCCTCCTTTCACCAGCTCCCAGAAAGGTGCTCCTACCTTTGCCAAGGATACCCTTCCCTTCTGGGTGCAATCAAGTCCCAACTCAAAAGTCTCCTTCCCTGGAAAGACTTTGGAAGCAATTCCCAGAAATGCTCCCTCTCCGTGTTCCCAGGATACAGAGGAGAGGCTTCATTATGGCCAGCATCCCATGATGGCATATGAATTAGTTTAGAGACATGTGCCCCTAGACATGCACCATCCAATATGGCAGCCACTAGCCACATGTGGCTACTGAGCACTGCCAATGTGGCTGGTACAAATCGAGATGTGCTGTGGGTGTAAAATCCATACTGCATTTGAAAAAAAAAGTAATAGGAATAAAAGAATGTAAAATATCTCATTAACATGATCTCATTGACTATATGTTGAAATGATCATTTTTTGGATATATTGGATTAAGTAAATATATTCTTTTTTTTTTTTTTTTTTTTTTTCCCGTACGCGGGCCTCTCACTGCTGTGGCCTCTCCCGTTGCGGAGCACAGGCCCCGGACGCGCAGGCTCAGCGGCCATGGCTCACGGGCCCAGCCGCTCCGCGGCATATGGGATCCCCCCAGACCAGGGCACGAACCCGTATCCCCTGCATCGGCAGGCGGACTCCCAACCACTGCGCCACCAGGGAGGCCCTAAGTAAATATATTCTCAAGTTAATTTCATCTGTTTCAGTTTTCTGTTGTAGCTACTAGACAAGTTAAAATTGCCTATATGGCTCATTTTTATGGTTCTATGGGGCAGTACTCTAGACACTCGGAATTCCACCATGGTAAAGGCCAGAACTCACTCACTTTTGGATCCGTACACCCATCCCCTCTCTTGCATATAATAGATACACAAGGACTGAGTGTAGAAAAGTAAAAGAATTCACAAACACCTCAAGGCTTTGAAAGAAGTGTTGATCTTCTTAAACATGGATGCATTGATATCAACATCTGGGACCAATTCAGTTAGTTCCAACTCAAAGTCAAAGAAAGAGGACGAGTTTGGGGAATTTAAAGGCCCTGGTTCTGATGCTGAGCCCTAAGCAGCCAGATGATTTCACGCAACTCAACCTCCTTCCTAACTCCAACAATTGCTGCCGTGCCTGCTCCACGAGCTTTACGAGAGCTGAATGAGAAAATAGGAGCCTACTGCAGCAACCGCTGGCATTGGAAGGGTGCGAGAAATTATCCTCCATTCCCCAGCCCCATCCCTCCAGTTGTCTGGCTTAGATTTTCTAGAAAGCTACAGAGTGTGCAGACCTTGTGTTCCCAGGATTTATAGCTCGGTTTACAATGTTTTGGGTGAGGCCAGAAGCTTTACACGCACTATTGTTTTTCTCGTTTTAAAAATAAACTTGGGGCTTCCCTGGTGGCGCAGTGGTTGAGAGTCCGCCTGCCAATGCAGGGGACACGGGTTCGTGCCCCGGTCCGGGAAGATCCCACATGCCGCGGAGCGGCTGGGCCCGTGAGCCATGGCCGCTGAGCCTGCGCGTCCGGAGCCTGTGCTCAGCAGCGGGAGAGGCCACAACAGTAAGAGGCCCGCGTACCGCAAAACAAAACAAAACAAAACTAAAACTAAACATGCTTTCTCTCAAAGAGAAGAATTCAAGAAAGAGGGGGAGGCTACCAAGGCATTACAGAAAAGCTCAGGCTCCCTTCTCCTTAGTTACCCAGACAGCGAATCTCGGTCCATGTATAAGGAACTGGAGGGAACGTCATCTTCCTAGAGTCGCAGGTTTATCTTAGACCAGCCAGTATCAAAAAATTCAACAGCCGACCAGATGTCTTATTCAATAGTTGTGTTTGATGCAATTACAGTCAATCTTCATGATTCTCAAATTATTATTCCTTATTTATGAATTCACCTACTTGCTAAAATGTATTTGTAACCCCCAAATCAATGCTCACAGAGCTTTTGAGCTCATTCACGGATAACTGCAGAGTAGCAAAAAATTTGTTCCCTGACATATACGGTTATGGACTAAATTGTGTCCCCCCAAATTCATGTGTTGAAGCCCTAACCTCAGAATGTGACTGTATTTGGAGATTGGGCCTTTAAAGAGATAATTAAGTTAAAATGAGGCCATTAGGGTGGATTCTAATCCAATCTGACTGGTATCCTTATCAGAAGGGGAGTTTAGGACACACAGAGAGATAGGAGGAATGATCATGCGAGGTCATAGCAAGAAGGTGACCATCTACAAACCAAGGAGAGGGGCCTTGGGAGAAACCAAACTTGCCAACACCTTGTCCTCAGACTTCCAGCTCCAGAACTGTGAGAAAATGAAATTCTGTTGAACCACCCAGGTTTTGCTTGTTGTTATTACAGTGGCCCTAGCAAACTATGACACAAATGTTCCCAGCTGGGATCATGTGTGAGCTCTCAGGCTGTAAACAAGTGTCCTTTTCATGGTCTATTTAGTGCCACGTTTTTCACATTTTTGTGCTTTTGGTTATGATTTTGTGCTTATGACTTCACTGTTTAAAATGAGCCCCAAGAGCAGTGCTGAAGTGCTGTCTGATGTTCCAAAGCACAGGAAGCTGTGATGTGCCTTACAAAGAAAATACAAGTTAGATAAGCTTCATCCAGGTGTGAGTTATGGTGCTTTTGGCTGTGAGTTCAATGTTAATGAGTCAGCACTATATATTAAATAAGGTGCCTCTAAACAGAAACACATACCACAAGGTTGTGTATTGATCAGTTGATGAAAATGTTGTGACCAGAGGCTTGAAGGAAACTAACCCTGTATTTCCTGTAGGAGCTACAGCACAATAGTCACTAATTCCATTTTCATGGTGACTATAGACTGTAACTGTAACTACAGCAAATGGATCCAGTGATTCCACTTCTGGGTATTTATCCAAAGGAAATAAAATCACTATCTCGAGAATATATCTGCACTGCTACGTTCATGGCAGCATTAATTACAATAGCCAAGATATGAAAACAACATAAGTGTCCATCAATGGATGAATGGATAAAAAAGATGTGGTACAGAGACTTCCCTAGTAGTCCAGTGGTTAAGACTCTGCGCTTCCACTGCAGGGGGCGCGGGTTCGATCCCTGGTCAGGGAGCTAAGATCCCACATGCTGCGTGGTGCGGCAAAAAAAAAAAAAGATGTGGTATATATGTACAATGGAATATTATTCGGCCATAAAAAAGAAGGAAATCCTGCCATTTGCAACAACATGACTGGACCTTGAGGGCATTACGCTAAGTGAAATAAGTCAAACAGAGAAAGACAAATACCATATGATCTCACTTACATGCGAAATCTTAAAAAAACCAAACTCATCGAAACAGAGAACAGATTGGTGGTTACCAGATGCATGGGGAAGGGACTGGGCAAAACGAATGAAGGTTGTCAAAAGGTACAAACTTCCGGGCTTCCCTGGTGGCGCAGTGGTTGAGAGTCCGCCTGCCGATGCCGGGGACACGGGTTCGTGCCCCGGTACGGGAAGATCCCACGTGCCGCGGAGCGGCTGGGCCCGTGAGCCATGGCCGCGGAGCCTGCGCGTCCGGAGCCTGTGCTCCGCAATGGGAGAGGCCACAATAGTGAGAGGCCCACATACCACAAAAAAAAAAAAAAAAGAAAAAGAAAGAGAAGAATAAAAAAAGGTACAAACTTCTAGTTATAAGATGTAAGGTACAACAAGATGACTATAGTTAACAATACCGTATTGAATATTTGAAAGTTGCGAAGAGAGTAGATCTTAAAAGTTCTCATCACAAGAAAAAAATTGTGACTATGGTGATGGATGTTAGCTAAACTTATTGCGGTAATCATTTCACAATATGTACATATATTAAATCATTATGTTGTACACCTAAAACTACTACAATGCTATATGTCAGCTATACTCAATAATTTTAAAAGTGTTTTCATCGGCTGTGAATGTCTTTTAAGTAAATGAGTTCTGAGTTCTGCTCTTTTGATACATTGCTCTTTCCATGCAGCAACATCTCTGGTCTCACCTCTTTTGAACTGACAATCACCAGCATATAACCCAGTAAAGTTTAGCAGATGTGCTCAGCTAAGGCAAGAGAAGGAAGAGATGATCATTTCACAATGTTGCACATAGGAAAACACCCTGATTTGTTTCATATTGTTCAGAGGAGGGGTTATGTTGGTCAGACACAGGCATCAGTTACGTGGATTAAAGAATGGAAATTAAACCCTTAATTGAGCAGACAGGCTCTAAATGTCCTGTTATTAAAAAAAAAATGTGTCTTTACCAGTGTACTGGCACATGGAATCCAGTACAAGATATCCGGACAATAATAAATGAGATGGGCAGCTTTTACTAGCTACCTGACATGAAAGGACACTTGCCTTGGAAGAGGGAAACTTTTTTTTTTTTTTTTTTTTTTTTTTTTTCTTTTTGCGGTATGCGGGCCTCTCACTGTTGTGGCCTCTCCCGTTGCGGAGCACAGGCTCCGGATGCGCAGGCCCAGCGGCCATGGCTCACGGACCCAGCCGCTCCGCGGCATGTGGGATCCTCCCAGACCGGGGCACGAACCCGTATCCCCTGCATCGGCAGGCGGACTCTCAACCACTGCGCCACCAGGGAGGCCCGAGGGAAACTTTTGACTCTATTTCCTGAGTCACTCATCTGGCGTCTCTCCTGCCCCGTGGAGAGGTCAAGGGTTGTGGAGTCAGACAGACATGGGTTAAAATCCTGTCTGCCCCACTCCCTGGCTGTGCAAATTACAGCCTCCGTATCCTCATCTGTAAATTGGAGCTAATAGTACCTATTCCGTGGATTACTGAACGCTTATTGAGGGAAAGTAAGTGCTTATTGCAATCTCTAGCACATACTGACTGGCTTACTCCGTAAGTAAGGGTCTTCGACATCGATGTCTTATTTTTCAAGTGCGCGTTTATTTGTGAATATCATCTCTCAGCGACTCTTTTTCCCAGGGAAGAAAGGACCCTGTGTCAAACTTTCAGTCCTTTAGCAAAGTTGAACTGTGTACCTACTACTTACCAAGCCGTGTGTGATACCGGAGAAGCAGATATATAAAGTTCACGTAAACTTGTTCTGAAGGAACTCTTTCTCGGGTCCACGATAATACTTCATATCTTAAATAATAATATCTTAGTATCTTATATAACCCTCATGACACAAACAGAGTGATGATAAGATACTCAAGGAATTGGGGCTAGAGCTGTAAACATTCCACAGAAGATATTATTTGCATGGTGGTCGGGGTGGGGAAATCTGAGAAGCCTTCCTGGAGGAAGGAATGCCCCACATAAACCTTGAATAGGGCCAAGATTCAGAGAAGTACAGATGAGATGAGAAAGCGGGGGAGATGGGAGAAAAAAGTGAGTCACTTGGTTTTCATAGGAATGTGTATCTGAGCCCTGAGGGCCTGAGTGGGAAATCACACAGTGAAAATACACTGGGTTAAACTTCTTTCTGCAGTTCCTCACCTGCCATGCCAAAGCCAATCTTACTTCTTCTCTCGTTTTTTTCTTTATTGAAGTGGGAGAAATTTTAAAATTTATTTTCTAGATTATATAAATATTGATTGTTCAATTAGCAAATTTAGACAATTCAAACAAATAAAAAGAAAATTACAATCACCCACATTCCTATTCCTTAGAGGTAACCACTGTAGAGACAAATCCCTTTTTAGAATATTATGTGTGTGTGTGAGAAAGAGAAAGGTGCTGGGGGGGCGGGGAGGAACATGACATTTACAAACTAGGATCCTAGTGTGTGCCTATTTTAGAGCTTACTTTTTATCACTTGATTAACATGTTACAGACATGATTTCAATGTCAGTAAATATGGAACTCTTATCTTTCACAACTATACAGTATTCCATTGAATGTATGTACAATAATTTGTTTAACCCATCCTTGCTTGACAAATGGACGTGCGTGTTTTAAAGATTGTTCTAATTATTATAAAATAAAAATTTGGTCAGATAGACTACTTGGAAAGTATAGAAATGTAGACGTTTTTCTGTTTTTCTTATAAAAAATAAATTTCAGTCAATATAAATTATCTAGAATAACAAGGACCTAATCAACAAACTTATTTTACTTCACATCCAAGGCATCCAAGAAATTCAGACCTTGATAGTAATGCCTATCTGATAATGTGCATAGCAGTGCTAAGTTTTCCTGGTAGCTGACGCCATCCTCCTTTCTGATTAAAAAAAAAAATTTTCCAGATACTTTAATGCAGACTACTCAAAAATTGCATTATGTAGAAATTAAATTGTCTTAGGATACATGTATTTTTTAATTTATTAATTTTTCGCCGCGTTGGGTCTTCATTGCTGTGCATGGGCTTTCTGTAGTTGCGGTGAGCGGGGGCTACTCTTCGTTGGAGTACGCGGGCTTCTCATTGTGGTGGCTTCTCTTGCTGCGGAGCGTGGGTTCTAGGCACACGGGCTTCAGTAGTTGTGGCACGCAGGCTCAGTAGTTGTGGCTTGCAGGCTCTAGAGGGCAGGCTCAGCAGCTGTGGCACATGGGCCTAGTTGCTCCGTGGCATGTGGGATCCTCCTGGACCAGGGCTCAAACCCGTGTCCCCTGCACTGGCAGGCAGATTCTCAACCACTGCGCCACCAGGGAAGCCCCAAGGTAAACTTTTTTTTAAGACAGAAGAAGTTGCAAGAAAAACAATATCACTCCTAGTCCTCCCACCCACTGTTAATATTTTGGTGTTTTTCTCTCCAGTCTTTTTCTATGACTACTTGGGAAACTAATTCTACACAGCTGGGATCATAGTATCAATATAGTCTTACATCCTGCTTATTTCAACAATAACATAAGCATTTTCCATTTATAAGCTCTTCATAAACAGTTTTGATGGCTGTATAATATTCCATGGAGCAGCTATGTAATAATTTACATAATGCTTCCCCTATGTTTGAACATTTAGTTGTTTCAAGCTTTTCTCTATGATACATAAAGTTTCCATCTTGACACAGAAATCCGGGTCTACACTTTAGATTATTTCCTTATGAGAGATTCCCAGAAGAGAAATGACTAGCTCTAAGGCAGTGAAGATTTTTTAGGCCTGTGATACACATTGCCAAATTGTTTTCCCAAAAGGACTGTACCATTTCACACTCCCACTGTTGCTCATTCCATTTTTAATAGCATCATGTGACTGAAATGGCCAATAGCAAGGTTTAAATAAACTATCATACATCTCGCCAGTGAACTATACAGCCAGTGAACTTGATTATTAGGCCTGTGTAACAACATGAAAAAATAGTTATGTTGCAGTGTCAAGCAGAAAGCAGAATTGAATGTAATTGCCGCTGCGTTAAAAAGAAAAAAAAAAAGTACGTCTGCGTAATGATGAGGACTGGAAGAAAAAAAAGAAAAAAACAGGAAATATTGACATGTAAGGATCAGTGTGGCAGGGTGATGACTTCAAGATTTATCACTGCCCCTCTGGGTTTAATTATTTTCACTTCCTGCGTTAATTTCACCCTATGTTGCTATAGCACTACTTCATATTTCAAAAATTTCAAACGCAGGCAAAATATTCAGGCTACAAAATGACACACGACGGGACTTCTCAAAAGCTGCTCCTGCCGACAAATTCTAGCATTTCCAAGGCTGGCCCCAGCATTTTCTCGGCTAAAGGATCATGGTGGTCTTTTCTGAGTTCCCAGAAATAATTAAGTCAATGAATGGAATTTTCTCAAATGTAAATTCTCCCATGATTTTTTTTTCCTCCAGCCTCTGGCAACTGCCACCAGTCCTCTGCTAGCAGATGACAAGAATGAAGACTTCACAAATAGTACCAGAAAACCACCGAAACAGCTGGTAACATTCTATGGATCCTGCCCTTGTGGTTGTACTATTTTGCCCCAGCATGGAAGAGAGAGTCATATTTTCTGCAAATTGTTCCCAATCTTGCACTGGCGTGAATATCAACAGGTTATGACTGTCCCCCAAGGGCACTGTGATGTCAGTTGCTGAGACTCACCATCTGAAAGGCTTGGGCAAAGCTGAGTTCTGACCTCTCCTGTAGAGGATGACTTAACCCAGATGGGGTCTGGGTTCCCAAAGCTGATGGGAGAAGCAACAGCTTTCTTTTCTTTTTTTTTTTTTTCTTAATTTTTGAATTTTTTAAAATTTATTTTTTTATACAGCAGGTTCTTATTAGTTATCTATTTTATACATATTAGTGTATATATGTCAACCCCAATCTCCCAATTCATCCCACCACCATCACCACCCTCCTCCACTTTCCCCGCTTCGTGTCCATACGTTTGTTCTCTACATCTGTGTCTCTATTTCTGCCCTGCAAACCAGTTCACCTGTATCATTTTTCTAGGTTCCACATATAAGCGTTAATATACGATACTTGTTTTTCTCTTTCTGACTTCCTTCACTCTGTATGACAGTCTCTAGATCCAGCCACATCTCTACAAATGACCCAATTTCGTTCCTTTTCATGGCTGAGTAATATTCCATTGTATATATGCGCCACATCTTCTTTATCCATTCATCTATTGATGGACACTTAGGTTGCTTCCATGTCCTGGCTATTGTAAATAGAGCTGCAGTGAACATTGTGGTACATGTCTCCTTGAATTATGGTTTTCTCAGGGTATATGCCCAGGAGTGGGATTGCTGGGTCGTATGGTAGTTCTGTTTTTAGTTTTTTAAGGAACCTCCATACTGTTCTCCATAGTGGCTGTATCAGTTTACATCCCCACCAGCAGTGCAGGAGGGTTCCCTTCTCTCCACACCCTCTCCAGCATTTGCAACAGCTTTCCTGAGCAACCAACTCTTGGTTCCCCAATGTCTGCTTGGATGTTTTTCCTGCCTCCAGACTTCCTGCATCGGTCCACAGTGATCTGAAGGACAGCTACTTAAAATCTTTCTACTTCAAGTGTGTCCCAGGGCCTAGCAGCAAGTTCCAGCATATCTCTGGAACTTGTTAGCAATGCAGAATGACAGGCCACGCCCCAGACATATGGACTCAGAATCTGCATTTTAACAAGAAGCCCTGGTGATTCACAGGCACAGTACATTTGAGAAGCACTGAGCTAAACCATAGGGCTGATGTCATTCTTCTGCCCAGACACTTTTAGTGGCTCCCTGTGGCCTGAAGGAAACCATCCAAACTCAGCAATCTCATCCCAGACTACCTACTCAGCCTCTTCTCAATTAATTAATCCCCTGGGTTCGACATTCTCTGAGTACACTAGGCTTTCGCAAGCCCAACTCAGCACAACTTTGTATGTGCAGTTCCCCACTGCAAGAATGCCCTTTCCATGAATGGTGAAATCATGCTCAGTCTTCAAAACCCAGCTCAAAACCTCTTCAAGGAAGCCTTGTGGGACTCCTCCTCCCAAGGCACTCCCTACCCCGCCTTCTTCTGATCTCCGGGGGCCGTCATAGGCTAAGTAGTTATGTGCACATGGGTGTGGCAGTTTCCTGGGGGTACCTCAGTAGATGTCTAATCCATGTTTGAGAAATGAAAATGAATGAATGAGTGAATGAAAGAATGAATGAATAAGTGCTACCTCTGGCTCCACCACAGACTCACTGAAGTGACTTTTCTCTTTGGAAAATGCCCTATCTCATGGGGACATTGTGAAAATAAAATAAGCTTTGTGCATGGGAAAGTGCTTTGTAAGCCCAGCACTTCCCGAGGGCCATCCCTGCCTCTGCCTGGGGCTATAGCCCCATGATCATGACCTGAAGGGATATTGATACCTACAGATTCCAAGGTCCCACCCACAGAGATTCTGATTTGGGAGGAATTCTGCATTTTAACAAGCTTTTCAGGTGGTTTCAGTATGAAGCCCCATCTGGAAACAGTTGGCCCATGAGGCTCTGTGAAGTTCATCTCACACTCCTTGACCCAGGGCCCGACTAGGGTGAGGTAAGAGACACACTCAGTGTAAAATTCAAGGAGGCCCGCACATTCAAGGTCGGGGAAGTGCAGAGTCAGAGCCTGAGAGAGAGGGCCCTCAAACCTTAAAACTGGGCCCCCGGGGCCCCCTGGCTGCACCCTAGTGCTGGTCCTGTCTCGACCACCCAGAAAAGCAGGCTCAGGTCCAGGGTGTACCGTTGTCTGTGCCCAGCCCTCATGAGAACCCAGCCGCATGGGGACCTCAGCTGCCAGCCACGGGCAGACCCAGGTGAGTTGAGGACAAGGTGTCCTCACAGCTTTGGAATTCCAGGCCCGACCATTACAGCCCTGTTAACAGTCTGTTTTCCCTGAAGTGGGGAAGAAGCAGACTGATTCCAGCCTCATGCCCCACGAAGTCTGACCACCTCAAGGCACTGGGGTCCTTTGAAGAAGCTGGGGCTTGGCACTGCGAGCAAGATTTCTCAGTTCTTCAGACCCCGAAGACCATCTCTGAGGATTCCTGGTGGTCGGTACCCCATCAGGCTCCCCAGGCTGGCCGTGCACGAGGGCAGGTGAAGGCCCACTTTCCAAGCTGCTCACCACCCCTTCTACTCCCCAGAGCACATAAAGCTTGCTCCCCATTCCCCCTCGTTTCTCATGGGCTGCGTGACGACTCTGTGTGTCGAGCTTCGTGGAAAGCACATTGCAGGTATATTTCTTTTTTTTTAATCATCATTATCACTATTTCACAGGTGGGGACACTGAGGGTCAGAGAGGGGAGGGAATTTGTCCAAAATCACAGAGCAAGGCCATGGCAGAAGTGAAATTTAAGCCCCAAAGCTCTCCCGGCTCTTCCCCCTGCCTCTTTGAATTTACTTTTTCACACTTTATGCCCCCTGCTTTGTATTTTCAAGCTCCTTTCTCTGTTTTCCTGGAGCAGCTATAGGTAACAGCAATAAGTAGCCTTGAGTTTTGGCAGTTTCCCTGGAGGGTATTTCCTGGAGTCTAAGGCTGGATTCTTGGGAATTCCCCAGTGGTCCAATGGTTAGGACTCTGCCCTTGCACTGCCAAGGGCCAGGGTTCAATCTCTGATCAGTGAACTAAGATCATGCGCAGCCAATAAATAAACAAACAGGCAAATAAATAAATAAATAAATAAAGGCTGGATTCTTCAGAGGTTGTGGTATGTGCGGGTGCACTATGGTCTCTGAATACCGTCTCAAAATAATGTGTTTACTTGCATACAATAAACTGCCTATGATTACAAAGGAAACCAATTGTGTAAAGCCCCAATTATCAAAATATTAAAAAGAAAATTTGTGGTATAATAATACAGGCTTCTTTATTAATGCATTAAATATAAGGTCTAATGTGAGTCTAATTTCTAAGTATGATGAGCATAAATGATTTAGAGAAATCTGCAACAATTATCATTTGATATGAAAATACCTGTTACATCCAGATACAGCACATATACACACTCACACACAACTACCATACATCAGCAGAGGCCAAGTGGAATGCAATCTACTGCCTTCTCCAGAAGGCTAATGGGAATGCAAAAGGGGTTGCCTTGGGTTCAGAGCAGAATTCTCCCTCTGACATTTCCTTAAGACTTCTTCATTTAAAGTGCTCACGTATAAATTGTCATATGGTCTCCAGGATTTCCCAGAAAGAGGGGAGCATGACCCTCTTCTTAAAAGGTGGGCAGTGAAGGATCTCATTCAAGGTCACAGTTAGTGAAAGAAGGAACCAATGAATTTGCAGGCCTCTCCTGCACCTTCCATCACCCCTGCAACTTATCAACTCAGAGCTGGTAATGGAGGATCTTGTTTGAAAGGGGAGACGAGAAAGCGTGTGTAAGTTTCCCAGGGTTATGTGTCCTGATTCTCCCAGAACTTTGCAGAGGCTGCCAGTTACCCAGGCAACCTACTTCACGTGCATCACCAAGAAATACTAACTTCCAAAAATGAACCGAATGGGAGTGAATCACAAAACAATCCAGGACATAGCAAGGAAAGACAGGAATCCCCAAAGTAGCAGTCTGGCTGGCACAGGTGCCAGGGATCAGATAGGTAGGTGAGTGTGAGCTCAGATAGTGGAGCAGCTCAGACAGCAAAGAAAGCGGTTTGGAATTTCTCTGACTCACAGAAAATGGGGAGCCACTGAAGGTTTTGTGAGAGAGGAGAAGCCCATCGAGCACTGTGTTTCAGGCTCACACAGCTCAGCTCAGGGCAACCAACACCTTCTGGGTTTGCTCCACATGGGTCCTGAGCTGGGCACTGGGTCAGGGTCAGGAGCAGGGGCCTGGGAGGTGAGAGGTTGGGGAGTGGTAAGAGAGAGAAAGAAGACAGAGCCCCCATCTCCAGAGAGCAAACAATCCCTACAGTACAACCAGTATCAGGACAGAAAGGAGTTCTAGGAAGGCTTACTGGGGGGACATGAGGCCTGAATAAAAGACTAGATGATAAATAGGAGTGAGTCAGATAAAGGGCATTGAGAGCTATGGCAGCAGCCTTGGAGGTGAGAGACAACCAAGCTGGGCAGGATACTTGTGCCAGACACCTCCCGTCTGACCCCCAGACCCACTCTGCACGCTTCTTCACTTTGCTCTGTGCCTCAGGAGGCTGACCTTTATGGACGACATCAGTGATAACCTTGACCCTGACTTCTGGTTGGGTTCAGCCTATGGAAGGCGCTGGCAGGAGATGGGAGGAAGTGGGGAGAGAGGCTAGTAAATTGATCCCCTGCCTCTTACCTCTTGACCCTTCCAGTCTGAGGGGAGTAGGCAAGATGCCCCCTGTTATTAGACCTGAAATACTACCCTAATGCTACTGGGTTTCCCCAAACCCCACCCAGTCCTTTGTAAAAGCCATTTTTTTCCAATAGTCCCCAAGTGTACTATGTGCTGCTGGGACCATGCCTGATATACTAGGCATGGAGGAGATCCATTGTCTAGAGGCGTTATGATGATAGCCTAAACCAGGCGAGAAGCAGGGACGTTACCCTATGAAGGCCCAGCACTCTACAGCTAGTGAAGTCCTCTCACAGTCACGGACTTCCTCACTGTTCACAATCACCCTGTGAGCATCAGGCCAGTCCGAACTACCAACTCCATCTCATAGATGCAGCAATAGAGGCCCAAGAGTATGTGGAGATTTGACCAAGAGGCACAGCTAGTCAGTGAGAGAGCCAGGGCCTCAGCTTGATTTTTTTTTTCATTTTTATCGGAGTATAGTTGATTTACAATGTTGTGTTAGTTTCAGGTGTACAGCAAAGTGAATCAGTTATACACATATCTGTATCCACTCTTTTTTAGATTCTTTTCCCATAGCTTGATTTTTAAATTGCTAATCCAGTCCCTTTCTACCAAGGCAATTTAAAGCAGGCCTGGGATGGAGGCAGAAATTCAAGAGGCCTTACACACACGCACACACGCACACACCCCTTCAACAAGAATTAGTGATTCATTCAACAAACATTTATTGACTGGGTTTCCAGACTTGTATTGGAAACTGACGGATGAAAAAGATTAGATACAGGGAGAAGAAGAATGAGTCAGAGGAGAAGGGGTGGCCGTGTACAGTGGTGGACAGAGAGCAGTTGCCTTGGGGTCACTGGCCTCCAGACCAAGTCTATGAGTTGTGGCTCTGAGGTTGTCCATTGACTGAACTCAGGGACTCTGAAGGGGGCAACTACTCCTGGTTTTAGACAAAACAGTCAGGTCAATTTCAGATGCAACTGCAAAGCTGAAATCCCTTCAACAGCTCCAGAACGTCTTAGCATGACACCCAAGACCATTCATCACCTGGTCCTTGCTTATCTCTCCAGTCTTGGCTGCTGGGGGCTCCAGACCTCCTGCTAGTCTGACATTGGGAGCCACACAGTTCGCTATAACTGTACTTCCTCTCTTAACGGCAAAACTCTGCCTAGCTGTTCTCTCTGCCTGAAAGGCTTCTCCCCCTCCTCACTCCTCTTTCCTCACCTGAAAAATGCTTATTCAACCTTCATGACTCAGTCCAGGCAGCTACTTTATCCTCAGTAATAACCAGCACATACCAGGCACCAAGAAAGCTTCCAATTTTTTGGAATTAATGATCTGATTGATTAATAATAATAAAATAGCTAGCGTATTGTGAGTATATTCTGTCTCCATGGGATAATAATAGAAATATCATACAAACTGTGTGGAACTAGGAATTTGAACTTGGTTGAAAAATAAGTGGGTGGATGGTTAGATGGGTGGGCAGGTGGATGGATGGATGGATGGATGAATTGAGGATGGGTGAGGGGGTGGATGGATGGAGAATGGCTTCATGGACGGATAGCTGGATGAGTGAAATAACTTGCATGAACTTGATCAAAAGGAGTTTGGGGAGCCAGTCTTCAGGCAGTGAGAAAGGGCAGACGTTGAACTGGTAAGAGTGGGACTTTGGAGCTTGGTATTAAAAAAATATCCGAAATCTCGCTAGCAAATGTAAAGTGTGCTTGTGGACAAGGAACCATTAGCACAAAGGCCCCAGGAAATTCGAATCTGCTGTTCCAGGTGAATCCCTGGGGATGATGCCAGGCTTGATTGTCTGTTGAATGACTGACTGACAGGACTTAACTTAATGGAAGCCCATCAAGGTTAGGTCAAGGTATAGAAATCTGACCTTGAGGCTTACGGGAGCTGAGAGACATTTCTGTGACTCCTGTGACAAGACAACAACGAAGAAAGAGATGCAGGGACTTCCCTGGTGGCGCAGTGGTTAAGAATCCGCCTGCCAATGCAGGGGACACGGGTTCGAGCCCTGGTCTGGGAAGATCCCACATGCCGCGGAGCAACTAAGTCGGTGCACCACAACTACTGAGCCTGCACTCTAGAGCCCACAAGCCACAACTACTGAGCACGTGTGCTGCAACTACCGAAGCCCGCATGCCTAGAGCCCATGCTCCACAACAAGAAGCCACTGCAGTGAGAAGCCCGTGCACCACAACGAAGAGTAGACTCTGCTCACTGCAACTAGAGAAAGCCCGCGCGCAGCAACAAAGACCCAACACAGCCAAAAATAAATAAATAAATAAATAAATAAATAAATAAATAAATAAATAAATAAATAAAAGAGATGCAAGTAGAGGCAGGATGCGTGAACTGCTGCCTAAACAAGGTGGCAATTCCTCTCCTAATATCAGGGCTTCAACATGCAATTTCTGCCCACAGATCAGGTCCTAAGCCAGCCTGCCTCTTCCTCAATCACTTGGCACATTCCCTCTACCATGGGCTTTCCCGAATCCCAGAGGCTTCTGACAGCTGCGTCCCACATTGCACTGCTCCTTGGAAACCCGGTATTCACATTACCTCCCCTCCCCCAACACTTTGGTCCTCTCCTCCTCCTTCCCCATGCAGAAGGTATTCAGTGGCTTGTCACATCCGTGCCTCCAGACCTTCCAGAGAGCTGGAGAGAGCTCCCTGGAGACCAGACCGATGTTTGGCCCAAGATTACTAGGGTGGGACTGGATTTCCTTTGGAGCCAAAGATGAAGCATCAGCAAGAGTCTGCTTTCTATGATGGCCTGAGCTGAAAGGGGAATCTCTCTTTTTTTTTTTTTTTTTAAGTACAAGAATTACTTTCCTTTTAAAGTTAAAGGGAGAAAGAATTCAGAGCTAGCACAGGAAAACTGTGAGGCTTCCAAGGACCTTCAGCCTTGATCAGCCCTTTCACATAGTTTTAATTTTGATCTCCCCAGGAACCTTCTAAGGAGGTACTCCCCTTTGGCTACATGATAGGATCACCTGGAGAGTTTTTAAAATCCTGATGCCCTGGTCAAAGCCCAGAACAATTACATAAGAATCTCGGGGATGGAGTGGGTCCAGGCCCCAGCTAAGTCCAATGTCAGCCCAGGGAAGGACAGGTACTCTGGGTATCAGCTCATTTTGCCAGTGCTTGGAAGCCTCCAGAGGAGTGAGATAAGTTGGTCCCAGATCTCACCGCCTGTGGAGGGGCACTTCAAAACCAGGACCTCTGTTCACTCAGACCATCACTCTGTGTTCTTCCAGGACTGGCTCTTAGGGCCACGTGAGAAAAGTAGTTACTAACGTATACAGTTGACCCTTGAACAACACTGGTTTGAACTGTGCAGGTCCAATTATAGGTAGATTTTTTTTTCAATAAATACATACTAGAGTACTACACCATCATGGCTGGTTGAATCTGCAGATGTGGAACCACAGGTCCAGAAGTCACCGTAATGATACATGACACACAATGAACCATAAAAATAATTATAATAAAAATAGGCTGTATGAAAGTCTTTAAATTTTCCGGTTGTTAGCAAATCCCATTAAAGTCATAACAGCGGGGAAGATGAAAGTTTCTTCGATCAACAAAGTGACTGGTAGACTGTTTCTTTGCTTGTTTTTTAGTATTTTTATTCTACTGTGCTTTTGCCTTTTTCAGCAACATTATTATATCTGATCTATAACTGGATGTATGATTTTCTTCCTGCCAGCCCTTGCCAAAAGCCCAGTTGAGACAATTGTTGCTTGAAAGGAAACAATCTAAGACAATGCAAACACTTCATTTCCTTGGAGTCTCTTCAAACTGTTCCATACATCATACAGAACAACAGAAAGCCACATAACTTATCTTTGATGCTTTAATTCATCATCTAAATGCATTAGCACCTGTCATTTCTTGGTGCAGGAGATAGCCACACAAAGAACATTCCTATTTCTCTGGTAACAGTTTTATTTGAGGGGTACTTTTCTTTCTTTCTTTCTTTCTTTCCGTTTTTTTAGTTGTGGCACGTGGGCTCCAGAGCACGCAGGCTCAGTAGTTGCGGCGTGCAGGCTTAGTTGCCCCACAGCATGTGGGATCTTAGTTCCCCGAGCAGGGATAGAACCCATGCCCCCTGCATTGGAAGGTGGATTCTTAACCACGGGACCACCAGGGAAGTCCTGATTTGGGGGGTACTTTTCATTTCAATGTTCCTTAAAGTTTTTTCTCATAACTTCTCAGAGTTTACCATTGAAGGAAAACAAAATGACAATTGATAAGCTTGTTCAGTCTTACTTATTGGCTGATATGACCTTTAATTCATCCTTTTCCATTTTCCCCTTGACTGCTAGGGAGCTCAGTTCTAAGGTGTATGTATTATTACAATAGATATTCTTACACTATGGATCTGGACAACTTACTTCCCCATTACATTTCATGGCTCTTGATCTGTCTTCCTTGTTTTGACAGCTTCATTCTATGCCACCACAAATCTCTTTTGGAAAAAAGTAAAATAAAATAAAGCAGAGCATAATAATTTAGTGACAGATAAAAGAGGATAACAGTAC
Source organism: Mesoplodon mirus (assembly GCF_964341445.2). NCBI lineage: Eukaryota > Metazoa > Chordata > Mammalia > Artiodactyla > Ziphiidae > Mesoplodon > Mesoplodon mirus. The sequence continues at coordinate 33,135,127 of NC_138976.1, read as the reverse complement.
CCAGCCCTTTTCTTAAAGGTAATCACATCTGCCTTCTGGATTAAATAGAGGATTCAAAATTAATTGCTAATTTTGAGCACCTGAAACTTGACAAAGGGCTGTGAAGCAGAATAATCGCTTTACTCACATTAGAGATATGATCTCCAACAAACACTCTCTCATTCAAAACTTTACAGACCTTAGCACAGTACCTACATACAGTCGGAACATACAGTTGGAATTCCGTGAATATTTGTTGAATAAGTGAAGGCATGAACAAACAGCCTTCAAGGTCCTCAAAGAAACCTCAGTTAATAGAAAATTTGAAACAATAAAAATCCTTCAAAAAGATGATGATGATAATGAAAATGATGATTAGTAGCTGGTGTATATTGTAGGCTTACCAGCACCAGTCCCATACAAAGTACTGTGCAAAACAGCATATTAGTGATCCATGAAGCCTGTATCATTATACTCGCTTCACTGATTCAGAAGCTGAGGCTCAGAGCAGCTAAGCACAGTTAGGAAGTGTTGGGGTTTAGATTCTGGTCTGTCTGATGCTATAGTCCACATTCTTTATCACCATGCTATATTTCATCAAATATTTTTGAATATTTGATACCACCTCTGTAACTTGGTCATATATTCAGGACATGAGATTATGAAATGAAACATAAATACAACTCTTTTTCATATTGCTGATTTTTTAGACAGTTTCTTCCATCTGGAACCGCAAAATAGGAGGAGAAAGAGTAATATAGAGGGGAGGATATATATGTATGTGCTATGATCATTATATATATGAATACATGTGTTGCATACATCATTGAAGTCTTCATTCAATCATAAATTCCTCCTCCCTTCAAATGTACCAAGTGATTTTTCACATCCATTATGTCATTTAACTCTAAAAACCTATAAGGTCGGTTCTATCATTTCTGCCTTCCAGATGAGGAACCCAGCTTACGGGGATCAAATGACAGTGATGGCGCCTGTATGGCTCCAAGCCAACCTGGTTCCAGAGCGCAGGCGCTAATCCTTTCTCACTGCACAGCCATGACCTCCTCATGCCCTCAGCCTGGTGCCATCAGAACTAACGAGATGGAGTTAAAACCATGAGAAATAACTATGTATGTATATCCCAAATGTACAATCATACACATATTTTGCGTAGAAGTAGAGGGTTTAGGTACACAGAGGTCAGGAATATTTTGGAACAGAGCTGAACCACGCTGGCTGACGTGGGCTGAGCTGAGCTTATGGAGATATGAGGAAGGAAGGGCCTGCACTGAAATAGCAACTGTGTTTGGATTCAAGCAAAAGGACTATTTTTTATTTATACAGTATTAACCTGTTAGCTAAATTTCTGTCAGCTACAACTACCAAGCTGTTTCTTGCAGCCTGTGCAAAGGAGCCCACCCTCCCCTCCTCCAGATTCCTGGCCTCAAGCAGTTGAGTTTGGGATCTGACGCGCACATGGACCCCCTCCCATCCTTCCCAGGCTCCTGGGTCTCTCTTCCGACACCTTAAATTCCTTGTCTCCCTGTCTCCCCTTAATCACTCCTCACCCCCACCGGGCCCAGTGAGCCTTTGAAAAGAGTAAAAGGGAGCAGACGGGACTCACAGCTTCCCTCACATTTTAGGGGGTCCAGGTGGGGAATTAGGCCATTCCTGTAGATTTTCTGGCAAGTTCCCCAGAGAGTCTGCTGTTCCATGCCCCTACGCTCTTCTCTCTGCCCTGAAAGCCTTTCTTCCCTCTTCAGCCTGCAATTTACTCTCTCAAAGTCAGCTCAGTCATGAAGGATCCTGCCCCTAAACCAGAGGACATCTTCCTCTCGCCCTCAGAGGACTTATTACCACAGTGACTTAGTGAAATCACTGCTTCCTACCTGTCCCCCTCCCCACTAGCGGGGCTTTTTTCAGGTCAGAGATTGATAACGTATTGTTTTTGTCTCCCAAGTGCCTAGCCTGGGGCCTTGCACACAATGGGCAGAATAAACAAATGTGGTCCACACCTCAGTTCTTGCACGTGTATAACTGTCTGTAGCCTCCACTTATGAGAGTTCATGTTTGCAATGGGTACCTCAATTTGCAGAGGACTTCATATTACATAACCTCCCCTGATCCTCGGAGCAGCCCTAGGATCCGGGTATCACTGTGACCATTCTCAGATGAGGAAACTGAGGCTCAGAGAGCGACAATGGCCCCAGGTCACACGATGAGAAGACGTGGCACTGGGATCCTAGCCTCCGGGTCCCTCTGTGCCCACCCCGCCCCGCCCCTCCAGCACACAGCCGGCCCTCAAGGGACACTCACAAGTCTGTGTTATGTATTGTTTCTCACATGTTGCCATGGACGTCACAAGTCCAGTCTAGGTAACATGTACAACTCACTCTTACGAGAACAGCCTCACCCTCTATCTGCTATTTCTAATTTGCTGTCACCAATAGGCTCTGTTCCTGGACTGTGCTCATCCTTAGACATAAACCAGGACCATCTGGTCATCTGCTCTCTCCTTCCACCCAAGCCCAAGGCAGGTCCTGGGGAGGGGACAGCACAGATCTACCTGCTACAGAAGGCAGATCCCAGGTCAGAAAACCCCCCTCCTGCGAACGTTTGGCCTTAAGAATCCCAGAACTCTAATCTGCCACCCAAGGGAAGTGGCTCATCCGAGGGCCCCATGCTCATCACGCCCAGGAGGTGTCCCTGGAAGTGACTTTGCAGACATTAAAATTTAATTTAAATGCACGAGGAAGCTTGGTATTTAAAGGAGGCCTGCGGGCATTTATAAGGCAAAGTGAAGATTCCTTCTATAAGGAGAATAGCCGGCCAGAGGAATTCATTTATACCTAGTGGGTTTGCTTCAAGAAGGACCCGCCAGCTCCCACTTCCAAGCTCGGAGTACTTGGAATTGTAATCTTTCCCGGCTCCCCACTGCCTGGCATCGGAGCTTCATTTCCTCTCCCTGCTTCCTTTTCCTCCTCAAACGTGTGTGCAGATCTGAGGTCCCGGCCTGTGAGCTGAGGAGGGGCCTTGGACCCTTGGCGTGGTACCACTTCGGGGAAAATAAAGACCCAGGGCTGGCAAAGCCATGTGCTGGATGATACATGGGGAAAGAAAGATGTGTCTAGATTTTTATAATGGCTCCATCTCTAATATCACTTTCATTTTTACATCAGAGACAGGATTTGGTGACTCTTACTCACTGTTGCATCACTGAGGGTGGAGATTGTGTTCCCTACACTGAGTGGCCCTCCCAAATGTGTTGTTTGTGTGGGGGGGTGATGGATCTGAAACATCATTCAGATCAGCCTTTTCCTCCATCACTGGTGAGGGTGCCCCCACCCCCATTTCTCTCAGCAGCTGGTTCTAAATCTCCAACCCTTCCCCAAACTAACAGCGGTGCCCACCCAAGCTGGCTCCCTCATCCTCAGCAAAGAAGACATCTGGTCCTGCATTCTCGGTGCTCCTCAGCCGCCCTTCCAGTCCTGTCTCTCTTCTTCCACCTGAGCCTGCTGCCTTTCTGTCCTCTCCCTGCAGTGTCTGTAACAGGCTCCTTTCCACCAGCTCTTCCCGTCAGTGTTCAACCGTGCTCACATCTCTCACAAGATGAGAAGCCCCTTCATCCCAATTCCCCCCCAGCTATTACCTTAGCTCTCACTGCTGTTGGCTCGTCTCTCCCCTCCAGTCCTGCACAGCCCACAAGCTGGCATCAGGCCCATTCTGCTCCCCAAATGGTTCTTACCAAGGTCACCATGATCTTTTTTTTTTGAAATAGGCATTGCTGTTTATTTTTTGAATGCTTATTTATTTTTTATACAGCAGGTTCTTATTAGTTATCTATTTTATACATATTAGTGTATATATGTCAATCCCAATTCATCCCACACACCCCCTTCCCCCTTGGTATCCTTATGTTTGTTCTCTACGTCTCTACGTCTATTTCTGCTTTGTAAATAAGATCGTCTATACCAATTTTTTCAGATTCCACCTATATGCGTTAACATACGATATTTGTTTTTCTCTGACTTACTTCACTTTGTATGACAGTCTCTATGTCCATGCACATCTCTACAAATGAGCCACTTCCGTTCCTTTTTATGGCTGAGTAATATTCCATTGTATATATGTACCACATCTTCTTTATCCATTCCTCTGTTGATGGACACTTAGGTTGAAGGTCACCAACTAGGTGACCTAGTTTTGTTGGCCAAACCTAGTTGTCAGCCTGAGTACCCAACCTCCTGCCCACTCAGAGCCATTGCTCCGTCCATCATCTTCCTTAGCACTTCATCCCCAAACCCCCAAATGCTCACACAGGTGCCTGGCCTCAGCAGCCCCCTGAACATGACCAGCAGATAGTCTGCCTATAGAGACACCTGCCCGTGGAAAGGCACAGTAGAATCTTGGAGGGTCCCAGATACAGTCACGTGACCTGAAAGTTTAGGAGGTTTGAGCTAATGTGTCATGGAGAATCCACCTCCACATACCCCTAATAGAGAAAGACGTCAAGTCTGGTGTTGAGACCCCGTGAGCCTCTGCAGTTTCAAGTTCCCAAGATTCCAGAAATGACCTGGTCCCCTTTAGGCTGACACAATCCTTCTTTAGATATGTTAAAATTCCAGACAGTCTTGCCCTGGTCAGCTGTTTTATCTCTTTTTTTGATTTGCATACCTCTGGTCCCATTCCTACCTGGCTAGTTTATAGTTCTCCTCATTTATAAGTGCCCATGAGATTGGCATGCTGTTGCTTGGGTATCACCAGCAAGGGGTCTGTGACTAGCATGAGGTCATCCACCTGGGGTTAGTGATCCTTCCACCTACGGACTCTCTGTCCCCCGATCCCTGCTCCAGGTCACTCCTCCAGTTCTTCTCAAAGGCCTCCTGAGTTCTTTCCCATCCTGCAAGCCCCCAGCCCCAGTTCAGGCAGAAAGAATTGGTCCCCCTCTGGGTTCCCTCCCATGACTATAAACTTTATCACACTTGAGTATTGATCACTCTTGACATTCTATTAGGGTCATCTGGGACTTATTGTTGCATTTATTTTCATTTTAAAACAGAGTGTTAAAAAGCAATCTATAACTGCCTGATACCTACACAAACATCCAGAGCCATTATGTCAATAACCTGGTAAATGTTTCACTCACTGGTTTCCAGCTGCCATGGGGAGAGATCTTACCATTTGCCAGATGCTCAGATGTTGCCTGGAAAACAGATCTACAAGGCGCATTTGGTGGGGCCGGCAGGGAGGAGAAGGGGTGCAGTAAATAAACAATTCTAGGGCTGCTGAATGTTTCATATTTATTTTTTAGAAAATAAAAAAAGAAAAGCATGGGGTACTGGAAAAAGGATGGACTAAACTTGGATTCATCTTGGACAAATTGGACTCTAATCCTGACAGTACCACTTATTGGTGCTGTGTATTCTCTGGGATTCAGTTTCCTCATCTATACAATGGGCACAAATAACAGCAAGCCTGCCTCACTGGGGATTGTTGGGATAACAGATGTGAAAGGCCCCTATGAGCTATAAACTAGGACTACGAATCAAGCACCTTTGCCTTGACCCAACTGGGTCACTTTAGACACAAGATGCCTGCATTACTTCACAGGATTCCTTGGGAGATAGTGATCTAGGAAATGGCAAATAACTTCCAAAAGGCAAGAATCTGGGGCAAGTTTTGGGGCACTCAATAGCAGTAACCCTTTATACAGAAGCAAATTGAGAACACTTATTCCTACCTCCCTTCCCATAGTAATATCCACCACAGGAAGATCCACAGGCAAGCAAGAAAGAACTTCAGCATCTACTTATGAAACACCCACCATCCACGCCCACCTTCATCCTCCTGGTGTGGCATGCACTCCGGGATGACTTTGGGCTGTGGCCCCTTCAGCTCCCCGTCCTCTCTCTTCATCTGTCAACTGGATATACTGAGAGCCCTTGCTACATGGTTACTGTGAGAGCATTAAGTGAGCTCATAGATTTGAAAAAACGTTGGTAAACATTTAACTATCTACCGAGCCCATATGCATGTTAACGATCAGCATTACTTACAGTAAGTGTGTGAGATGAATATGAAGGAAACCCCTCTAGGCAGAAGCAGAAGTTCTTTTTCAAAGAACCTGATTTGGAGAAGTCTCCCTATAATGGATGGAGCTGCAGGGAAGGGGTCCGGATCAGGGTCAAGAGCACAGTAGCTTTGAGATTTTAGGCTTGAATCCTGCCTGCGTCACTAGTGGTAACAATTTGCATAATCTTAGGCAATTTATTTAATCTTTCTGAGCCTCCGGTTTTTCCTCTGTAAACTGAGAATAATAATAGCACTTACCTCACAGGATTGTCATGATGATTATTCGAGATAATGCGCTTAAAACCATTCACACAACGCCTGGCTCCCTGCAATAGCTAAAAATGTCAGTTTCAGTAGGTAGGTGGGTTGGAGAAAGGAAGACAGAAGTATTAACTGGTAAATTATTTATATTTTGCTTCGTACAGTGGGTCACTCTCACCTAATGAAATATATAAATAGTATACATATTGGCAAGAACTGGACCATCACATGGAAGATGAGAATTGTCTTGCTAGTTATGGTGGAGAAATGTGGAGTGACTGTTTTTCCTTTCTTCAGTTCTTGTCATACTGTTGTTTGCACAAAGAATACAGTTTTGTCATATATATTAATATAAATGTGTATACATATTGAGTGGGCCAAAAAGTTCGTTCGGCTTTATCCGTAACATCTTACGAAAAACCTGAACGAACTTTTTGGCCCACCCAATATATACGCACATATATATTTATATAAAAACCTTACCCTTGTGGTTTTTGTGGCACAAAATGTTGTGGCAGTTGGCTCTGAGGATGCCTTCAAGATTATAAGTCTTAGGCAGGTGGAAACAGAAATCTGCAGTTTGCAGGGAGAAAAGTCAGAAAGTGTTAAAGTATTAGATTCCCACTGCATTTGGGAAAAAAAATCCACGCTCCTTCCTAGGGGCCCAAGAGCACCTTCTTGAACAGAGAAGGTACTCAAGGTAGGACTGGGCTCTCACCTTACTCTCCCGTGTGCGTCTCCACCAGCATCACCAGGAGCTAGTCAGCGGCTGACTCTCACTCCCCCAGGCTCCTTTCACCTGGGCCAGATCCTTGCCTATTTGCAATTCAGGTCTCTGATCAATGTTATCTCCTTCCAGAGCCCAGCCCTGATCATTCTATCTCATTACCCTTTTTCTTTTCTTTTCTTCATAACACTTATACGCTATCTAAAAATATCTCATTTGTTTACATGTTTATTATGTGCCTTTCTTTCTCTAGAATATAAACACCATCAGATCAAGGACCTTATCTGTCTCACTTAGCCACTGTGTCTCCAGCAATGGAACACTGGCAATGCACTCAATCAGGATTTAAGAACAAAGGAACAAATGAACACGTGTCAATTGCTAATGATGAGGGGATGAGTAAGGGAAAGAGAAGCAATGCCCCATCTCCCAGCTGACTGACTTGTGCATGCACACATACCTGGGCAGAATTTCAGGCATTTTAGCCAACAAGCAGATGGCAGGCAAGACCAAGGTGTAGGTAGCAATTGGCACAAGAGGCTCTGGCCGCAGCAGAAACCTGTAAGTTTCAGCAACGTCAGCCTTGTGTAACTTTAGGCAGAACTGCTGGTCAGACATAGCCACTTAGATCTGATGTCTGGGCTTTAGTGCAGCCGTGGATACGAGGCCAAAAGTCCATGTCCTTCCCTGAATAATAATAAAAAAAAAAGACAAAATCTGGCTCAAGGGAAACAAATTCTTGGGAAATAGCACGAGCTCACTTTGATTCAACCCACATTTACTGGGCCAAGTCCTGTAGCAGGACGAACAAGATTCAGAGTGTATCTCGTAGGGTAGACAGGACTACAATGGGAATAACTAACAAAGCAGAGTAAGAAAAGAGCACTAAAATAGCACTAACTGGGCTTCCCTGGTGGCGCAGTGGTTGAGAGTCCGCCTGCCGATGCAGGGGACATGGGTTTGTGCCCCGGTCCGGGAGGATCCCACATGCGGCGCAGCGGCTGGGCCCGTGAGCCATGGCCGCTGAGCCTGCGCGTCCGGAGCCTGTGCTCCGTAACAGGAGAGGCCACAACAGTGAGAGGCCCGCGTACCGCAAAAAAAATAATAAATAAATAAATAAATAAATAAATAAATAAAATAAAATAGCACTAACTTCTCCAGGAGCACGGAGGAGGGATTCAGAAGTTCCATCTAAAGCTAAGTCCAGGCTTTCCATTCCCGTAGAGGTAAAAGTGCTACCTACCAGTAGGGAAATTCACAACACAAAAAAAGACCTTGAGAACCTCCCCAGTCTTCCCTGCAATCACTGCAAAGATTGCCCCGCAAGGTCTGACATCCTTTTCTAGCTCTGCAAACAGTGGCAGGCCTGGGGGGCAGATTGACAAACTGCTTCCTGCTATTTGCAGAAATCAGGACAAGATCTTAAACCACTCAGTTCCTCTGAAAGAACGGCCAGTTCTTTTGACCACAGCTTGGGCGGTTCTAGGGGCTGCTGCTTACACTTGGCAGGTGAAGGCGGGGCTCTGAGCCCCAGGAGAAAATATCCTGGTGTCTCCTTTAGCAATAGGCTTGCTCCTGAAAAGGTTGTACCTAAGAGCCTTTGTGAATCTTTTTAATCATTAAAAAAAAAAGAAAAAAGAAATGTCCCTTCCAGTCCGTCGTGTTAGGAGTGCCACTGTTTATACACCTGGGTGCAGTGGTTTGTGGAAATAGCCAGAGCTTTGGGATCCACACATCTGGCTTTAGTCCTATTTCACCCATCACTTTCCTTAAGCAACTCCCCTTCCCCTCTCTGTGCCTCAGTTTCCTCATCTGTAATCGGAGGGACGATGAGAGTAATGATTTTCAAACTGCAGGTTTTAATCCAATGATATGTAATGAAATCAACATTTTTTAAAAAGGGAAACAGAAGAGTTTAGAATATAAAATATCTGGGTACATTGCAGTTAATAGGTAAGTATTGTCTTGTGAAACTTTTATTTCATCTATCGATATGCTTGTGCTGAGATCAAAACAAAATTTATTTCTCACTGTGGATTACTGTTTTTTTAAAAAGTTCAAAACATACTGTGTTGAGTTTTCAAGGCCAGTAGCAGAGACAGACCCACTAATAGGTCCATTCTACTCCTGGCCTAATGGCCAATTTCCCATTGTTTGCCTGCAGGCTGAGTCCAGCTCCAAGTGAGCCCGTGATTTGGCTCATGAATATATAGACCGAAGCCCCTAAGTGAAAGAGGGTGGGCCCAGAAGCTCTGCACCAGGACCCCTCCTCCCCAAATGACAGGACTTTCCTTACTTCTCATGGTGCACGTTAGCTGGGCTTGTTTTTTGAACTTTGTATAAATGGAATCACAGTATGAACCCTAACTGTGGACACGATGACCTAGAAAGGAGATGCTCAACGCTGCATTTATTGTCCAGCATGATATCAGCCAGAAAGCATTGCGAAAATAATATTATGATTATTGAGTGAAGGCCTGTTCACTCTGGTCTTAGAGCCAGACTCTGCCAGACTCTGTGCTTAGAGACTTAAAAACATTCAAGTTCATGCTGACAAGGTCTATGGGATTGGAGGTGTAGGTTATGACCCGCATTTTTTAGAAAAGGAAACTGAGGCAAAGGGAAGTTGCAATGGGGCATCCGCCAGGTCATGGAATCTGCAAATGGCCATGGCAAGGTTGGAACCTTGATCTGTCCGCCTACAGAGTCCTTTCCATTACACACTTTTTCCACAGGGCTGAGATGCTTCGCAACAAAGTAGCTTGGAAACTGCCATTGTACAAGGAACCGTGTCCTCCCCTGCCTGGCTCTCACCCACACTTGGTGGAATCGAGTTCGTTTACATTTCTAAGGAAGCAATCAAACTACCCTTCACGAAGCCAGGGAGTTCCAGAAGGCCTGAATTAGCCGAGAGGTTTAATTTGGGGACATTCTTACTACACAAAATTTCTTCCAGAACATTTGGTCCTTTGGGACTTCCTCAAATTGCCAACGATTAGACAGAAAATTCCATCTCCCTCTCCCTGGTTGCTTCATTGTATCCGACATTTCCCCTACCTTACCTACGAGTAGATTTCCTACGTTGGCAACTCCTTACTATCCGGAGAAATTTGGATGTTTTTGTTTGGGGGTTTCGTTTTTTTAACAAATACAACTACATTTCACTACTTCCTTGGTGAAGCCACGTCTAACCAATGAGATTGGTAAGCAATTGTTCAGTATACCCAAGAATAGAGGGTAAAGGGATCCATGTATCAATTTTCTTCATATTAGAGATTTTAAGAGGTTTTTGTTTTTTTTTTTATGTTAGCCATCCTGATTACAACATACCTATTACTCCAGAGTTCCAAGGAAATTAGTCAGGCCTTAAATTAAACTTTAACCTTGTTTCAAATTAAAAATACAATTTGCCACATTAGTTTCATATGTTTCTATTTCCTGGCCTCAAAAACACTAAGAGCTCCTTGACTACAGTAGTTGAAATCCTACTTAGCACTCAGTAACCAACATACCTTCCCCCACCCCCAGGCAAGGCTACAAGAATGGTCCCTTTGCTCCCATAATGCTTGTAAAATAAAAGCTTGTGCCTCCAACCCTTCCCACCACCGCCCCCAAACCCTGAACTCTCCCCAGGGCAATAACCACATTGTATTTATATTTGTCCTGATATTTACCCCCCAGCTCAGGCAGGATCAGGTTCCCAGCATATAGTAAGCCTTCATTGTATGTCACTGCATTGTGTCAATTTCTAAGTAAACTTTTTATTGAAGTATAATGTGCATATGAAAAGGCCCAGGATCATAAGCCTTTGAATGTTCACAAAGTGAAAGAATATATATTCAGCCCCCCGGAAGGCTGGCACCATGACCCTTCCTCCCCCAAAGATAAGACTTTCCCGACTTCTAACACCATACATTAACTTTGCTTGTTTTCTTGCATGTTGTATAAATGGAATCACTATGTGACCTCTCTTGGTTTGGGCTTATTGTATTAAACATCATGCTTGTGAGATTGAACCATGTCGTTTTGTAGAGCGCTGGTTAATCTATTCTCATTTGCTGCACAGCATTCCACTGTGGTTGTGCAGTTATTTATTTATCCATTCTACTGTTGATGGACACTTTGTTTCTAATTTGGAGCTCTTATGAATAGAGTTGCTATGAACATTCTTGGATATTTTTCTGTTAAGTATTTACCTAGGAGTCCTATTGTTCAGCTTTGGTGGATGCTGCCAAGCAGTTTTTAAGGTGATTGTGGAAACTGACAAGCT